>NC_135803.1:91234332-91466145 GCF_964213995.1 Mustelus asterias | reverse complement strand
CTTCAAAGTCCCACTCGGTGGATGTCCTCAGGTACTGCGTGGCGACCCTGACTCTACGGGGCACAGTGTACAAAAATTTCAGGCTCCTCGTGCTGCCACAACTCTGCGCTGCCGTACTCCTGGGGCTAGATTTCCTGAGTCACCTTAAGAGCGTCACCATGGAGTATAATGGGCTTTTTCCCCCGCTCTCCGTTTGCAATCACCAGTTCTTAGATCGCCCACCGCACACCACCTGTAGCCTCTCGACCCTTACTGTTTGAAAATCTCACCCCCGACTGCAAGCCCATCGCCACCAAGAGCAGACGGTACAGTGCTGGAGACAGGGCTTTTATCAGCTCCAAAGTACAACAGCTCCTAGGGGAGGGGATCATTGAGGCCAGTACCAGCCCCTGGAGAGCCCAAGTAGTAGTTGTTAAAACTGGGGAGAAACATCGCATGGTCATTGACTACAGTCAGACCATTAACCGCTACACGCAGCTGGACGCGTACCCCCTTCCCCGCATATCTGACATGGTTAATCAGATTGCGCAATATCGGGTGTTCTCCACCATCGACTTAAAATCTGCATACCACCAGCTCCCTATCTGCCCGGAGGACCGCCAATATACTGCCTTCGAGGCGGATGGCCGCCTTTATCACTTCCTTAGGGTCCCTTTCGGCGTCACCAACGGGGTCTCGGTTTTCCAGCATGAGATGGACCGAATGGTAGACCAGAACGGGTTGCGGGCCACCTTCCCGTACCTGGATAACGTCACCATCTGCGGCCATGATCAGCAGGACCACGACGCCAACCTCCACAAATTCCTCCACACCGCCACACTCCTAAACCTGACCTATAATAAGGAGAAGTGCGTATTCCACACACGCCGCCTCGCCATCCTTGGTTGTGTTGTGGAAAACGGGGTCATCAGTCCCGATCCTGACCGCATGCGTCCCCTCCTGGAACTCCCCCTCCCCACCAGCCTCAAAGCGCTGAGGAGATGCCTGGGCTTCTTCTTGTATTACGCCCAGTGGGTCCCCAATTATGCAGATAAAGCCCGTCCGCTCATCAAATCCACCTCTTTTCCCCTGACGGCAGAGGCCCGCCTGGCCTTCGACCGCATCAAAGCAGACATCGTGAAGGCCACAATGCACGCTGTAGACGAATCCATCCCGTTCCAAGTGGAGAGCGATGCGTCTGACTTCGCCCTAGCCGCCACCACGCACCCGACAATCTGAAGGGACTACAGACGACTCGAGCGACTACGACCTGGCGCCTGAACCAACACGGCGGCCACTTGAACCGACACCACAACCGGCACTACAGCAGTCGCAGCGGTAGATCAAGCCCCCAGAGAGACTAAATTTGTAATTCTGTAAATATCGTTCCACCCACCTCACCCCACCGGACTCTTTTTTAAACAGGGGGTGAATGTGGTAAACCACTGTTAGCTTATTGCCTGTATATGTGACATGCCTGGACACATCCCTGCCGGCCCTACCCGAGACTCCTACCCCCCTCCCCCCCCCCCCCCCCCCCCCCCCCGGTCCAGGTATAAAGGTGACTGCTCCCCACCAGCCTGCCTCAGTCTGGACCAGTTCATCGGCATGGGTGTGCTCCAAGTCTTTTGCTAATAAAAGCCTATTGGTTCTTGCATACAAACTAGTCTTTGCTCGATTGATGGTGCATCATCCTGCCATCTTTGGACAGTAAGAAGTCTCACAACACCAAGTTAAAGTCCAACAGGTTTATTTGGTAGCACAAGCCACAAGCTTTCGGAGCGCTGCTCCTTCATCAGGTGAGTGGGAGTTCTGTTCACAAACAGGGCATATAAAGACACAAACTCAATTTACAAAATAATGGTTGGAATGCGAGTCTTTACAGGTAATCAAGTGTTAAAGGTACAGACAATGTGAGTGGAGAGAGGGTTAAGCACAGGTTAAAGAAATGTGTATTGTTTCCAGCCAGGACAGTTACTGAGACTTTGCAAGCCCAGGCAAGTTGTGGGGGTCACAGATAGTGTGACATGAACCCAAGATCCGGTTGAGGCCGTCCTCATGTGTGCGGAACTTGGCTATCAGTCTCTGCTCAGCGACTCTGCGTTGTCATGTGTCGTGAAGGCCGCCTTGGAGAACGCTTACCCGAAGAGCAGAGGCCGAATGCCCGTGACCGCTGAAGTGTTCCCCAACAGGAAGAGAACACTCTTGCCTGGTGATTATCGAGTGGTTTTCATTCATCCATTGTCGTAGCGTCTGCATGGTCTCCCCAATGTACCATGCCTCGGGACATCCTTTCCTGAAGCGTATCAGGTAGACAACGCTGGCCGAGTTACAAGTGTATGTATTGTGTACCTGGTGGATGGTGTTCTCACGTGAGATGATGGCATCTGGGTCGATGATCCGGCACATCTTGCAGAGGTTGCTGTGGCAGGGTTGTGTGTGTCGTGGTCACTGTTCTCCTGAAGGCTGGGTAGTTTGCTGCGGACAATGGTCTGTTTGAGGTTGTGCGGTTGTTTGAAGGCAAGAAGTGGGGGTGTGGGGATGGCCTTGGCAAGATGTTCGTCTTCATCGATGACATAACGCCGTAACATTTTTGGATAGGACATATCTTGGCAACTTTCACTTTCCTGGGCAGAAGCTAGTGTTGTAGCTGTACTGGAACAGCTTGGTTCGGAGTGTGGCTAGTTGTGGAGCACGAGTCTTCAGTACGATTGCTGGAATATTGTCACGGTCCATAGCCTTTGCAGTATCCAGCACCTTCAGTCATTTCCTGATATCACATAGGCTGAATCTTATCGTTCTGCCCACCACAGGAATCAGAGCGGGTGAGAGACAGACCATGGAAAGGCCCGTTGACCTCGGGTGGAATTTTCTGGTTTCAGGGCAAACAAGGCCAGAAAATCCCGACCATAGAGTGAATTGAATTAGTTGAAGACTGACATCCTCGGGTGGATGTAGCTGTTACTAGGGGGCATAACTATAAGGTTCATGGTGGGAGATATAGGAGGGATGTCTGAGGTAGGTTCTTTACTCAGAGAGTGGTTGGGGTGTGGAATGGACTGCCTGCTGTGATAGTGGAGTCGGACACTTTAGGAACTTTCAAGCGGTTATTCGATAGGCACATGGAGCACACTAGAATGATAGGGAGTGGGATAGCTTGATCTTGGTTTCGGACAAAGCTCGGCACAACATCGAGGGCCGAAGGGCCTGTACTGTGCTGTACTGTTCTATGTTCTATGTTCTATCTGTGATGCTGGGGATCTCTGGACAAGGCTGAGATGCATCACCATAAATGGGAGCAGGAATGGGCCATTTAGCCGTTTAGGCCTGCTCCGTCATTCAATATGATCATGGCTGATCTTCTGTCTCAATGTCATACGCCAGCCCTCTCCCCAGACCCTTTGACATCTTTGGAGTCTACAAATGTATTTCCTTCTTAAATAACTGGAGGGGGACTAGCATCCTGGTGGGAAGATTTGCTAGAGCCACTCGGAAGGGTCTAAACTAGTTTGGCAGGGGGGTGGGACCCAAAGCAGTAGGTAGACAAAAGAGAAGGTTGAGGATAGCACAGAAGTTAAAGACAGCACATTAAGTAGCAAAGGCAGTGTCAGTAATTCTAGTACCAGACAGATCAGGCAAAAGCAAGACAGAGAGCAAGGGAAGTTCAGATTAAACTGCATTTATTTCAATGCATGAGGCCTGACGGGCAAGGCAGATGAACTCAGGGCATGGATGGGTACATGGGACTGGGATATTATAGCAATTACTGAAACATGGCTAAGGGAGGGACAGGACTGGCAGCGCAATGTTCCAGGGTACAGATGCTAAAGAAAAGATAGACAGGAGGTAAGAGAGGAGGGGGAGTTGCACTTTTGATTAGGGAAAACATCACGGCAGTACTGAGAGGGGATATATCCCAGAGTTTGGCCACTGAGTCTATATGGGTAGAAGGGGGAAATCACTTTGATAGGGTTGTACTATAAGCCCCCAAATAGTCGGCGGGAAATTGAGGAGCAAATATGTAAGGAGATTACCGAAAGCTCCAAGAAAAATAGAGTGGTAATAGTAGGGGATTTTAACTTTCCCAACATTGACTGGGATAGCCATAGTATTAGAGGGTTGGATGGAGAGAAATTTGTTAAGTGTATTCAGGAGGAATTTCTCATTCAGTATGTGGATGGCCTGACTAGAGAGGGGCAAAACTTGACCTCCTCTTGGGAAATAAGGAAGGGCAGGTGACAGAAGTGTTAGTGAGGGATCACTTTGGGACCAGTGACCATAATTCCATTAGTTTTAAGATAGCTATGGAGAATGATAGGTCTGGCCCAAAAGTTAAAATTCTAAATTGGGGCAAGGCCAATTTTGATGGTATCAAACAGGAACTTTCAAAAGTTAATTGGGGGAGTCTGTGGGAAGACAAAGGGACGTCTGGTCAGTGGGAGGCTTTCAAAGATGTGTTAACCAGGGTTCAGGGTAAGCACATTCCTCTTAGAGTGAAGGACAAGGCTGGCAGAAGGAGGGAATCCTGGATGACTCAGGATATTAAGGCCTTGGTCAAGAAGAAGAAGGAGGCACATGACATGCATAGGCAGCTGGGATCAAGTGAATCCCTTGAAGAATATAAGGGGTGTAGGAGTAGAGTTAAGAGAGAAATCAGGAGGGCAAAAGGGGGACACGAGATTGTTTTGGCAAATAAGGCAAAGGAGAATCCGAAGAGCTTCTACAAATACATAAAGCCAAAAGAGTAACTAGGAAGAGAGTAGGGCCTCTTAAGGATCAACAAGGTCATCTATGGGCAGATCCACAAGAGATGGGTGAGATCCTAAATGAATATTTCTCATCAGTATTTACTGTTGAGAAAAGCATGGATGTTAGGGAATTTGGGGAAATAAATAATGATGTCTTGAGGGGTGTACATATTACAGAGAAGGAGGTGCTGGAAGTCTTAAAGCGCATCAAGATAGTTAAATCCCCGGGACCTGATGAAGTATATCCCAGGACGTTGTGGGAGGCTAGGGAGGAAATTGCGGGTTCCCAGCAGAGATATTTGAATCATCGATAGTCACAGGTGAGGTGCCTGAAGATTGGAGGGTGGCAAATGTTGTGCCTTTGTTTAAAAAGAGCTGCAAGGAAAAGCCTGGGAACTACAGGCCAGTGAGTCTCACATCTGTGGTGGGTAAGTTGTTGGAAGATATTTTGAGAGACAGGCTCTACAGGTATTTAGAGACGCAAGGACTGATTAGGGACAGTCAGCATGGCTTTGTGAGTGGAAAATCATGTCTCACAAATTTAATTGAGTTTTTTGAAGGGGTAGCCAAGAAGATAGATGAGGGCAGTGCAGTTGATGTTGTCTACATGGACTTTAGCAAGGCCTTTGACAAGGTACCGCGTGGTAAGTTGTTGCGTAAGGTTAAATCTCACAGGATCCAGGGTGATGTCGCTAAATGGATACAAAAATGGCTTGATGACAGAAGCCAGAGGGTGGTTGTCGAGGGTTGTTTTTCAAACTGGAGGCCTGTACCCAGTGGTGTGCCTCAGGAATCAGTGCTGGGTCCACTGTTATTTGTCATTTATATTAATGATTGGAAGAGAATATAGGAGGCATGGTTAGTAAGTTTGCAGATGACACCAAGATTGGTGGCATAGTGGACAGTGAAGAAGGTTATCTCGGATTGCAATGGGATCTTGATCAATTGGGCCAGTGGGCTGATGAATGGCAGATGGAGTTTAATTTAGATAAATGCAAGGTGATATATTTTGGTAGATTGAACCAGGGCAGGACTTAATCAGTTAATTGGGGAGAGTTACAGAGCAAGGAGATCTAGGGATACATGTTCATAGTTCCTTGAAAGTGGAGTCACAGGTGGACAGAATGGTGAGGAAGGCATTCAGCATACTTGGTTTCATTGGTCAGAACATTGAATACAGGAGTTGGGACATCTTGTTGAAGTTGTACAAGACATTGTTAAGGCCTCACTTGGAATACTGTGTACAGTTCTGGTCACCCTATTATAGGAAGGATATTATTAAACTAGAAAGAGTGCAGAAAAGATTTACTAGGATGCTACCGGGACTTGATTGTTTGAATTATAAGGAGAGGCTGAATAGACTGGGGCTTTTTTCTCTGGAACATAGAAGGCTGAGGGGTGATCTTATAGAGGTCTATAAAATAATGAGGGACAGAGATCAGCTAGATAGTCAATATCTTTTCCCAAGGGTGGGGGAGTCTAAAATTAGAGGGCATAGGTTTAAGGTGAGAGGGGGGGAGATACAAAAGTGTCCAGAGGGGCAATTTTTTCACACAAAGGGTGGTGAATGTCTGGAACAAGCTGCCAGAGGTAGTTGTAGAGGCGGGTACAATTTTGTCTTTTAAAAAGCATTTAGACAGTTACATGGGTAAGAAGGGTATAGAGGGATATGGGCCAAATGCGGGCAATTGGGACTAGCTTAGGGTTTAAAAAAAGGGGGCGGCATGGACAGGTTGGGCCGAAGGGCCTGTTTCCATGCTGTAAACCTCGATGACTCTATGACTCTATATATTCAATGACTTGACCTCCACAGCCTTCTGTGGTAGAAAGTTCCGCAGGCTTGCCAGCCTATTAAGTGAAGAAGTTTATCCTCATCTCAGTCGAAAAGATCTACCCCACATCCTGAGACTGTAACCTCTTGTTCTAAAACTACCAGCCAGGGAAATATCACCCCTGCATCCAGTCTGCCCAGCCCTGCCATAATTTTATACTTTTCAATAAGATCCCCTCTCATTCTTCTAAATTCCAGTGAATATAGAAGCAGTCAACCCAATTTCTCCCCCTACGATAATCCTGCCATCCCAGGAATCAGTCTGGTGAACCTTGGATGCAATCCTTCTCTGGTAAGTATATCTTTTCTTGGGTAAGGAGACTAAAACTGCACACAATGCTCCAGCTGTGGTTTCACTAAGGCCCTGTACAGCTACAGTAAGACATCCTTGCTCCTACACTCAAGTCCTCTTGCAATGAAGGCCAACAAACCGTTTGCCTTCTTAACTGCTTGCTCCACTTGCAATATTGCAATAGTGATTGGTGTACTAGGACATCCAGGTACCTTTATACATCAACATTCCCCAATTTATCATCATTTAAATATTACTCTGCATTCTATTTTTCCTGCCAAAGTGGATAATTTCACATTTATCCACATTATAATGCATCTGCGATGTATTTGCCCACTCACTCAATTTGTCTAAATTACCTTGAAGCCTCATAACATCTTCCTCACCACTCACATTCCCACTTAGTTTTGTGTTGTCAGCAAACGTGAAAATATTACATTTGGTTTCCTCATCCAAATCATTGGTATATATTGTGAATTGCTGGAGCCCAAACACTGATCCCTGTGATACACCACTCTGAAAAAGACCCATTTATTCCTACACTCTGTTTCATAGAATCATAGATTCCCTACAGTCCAGAAGGAGGCCATTCGGCCTATCGGGTCTGCACTGACCCTCTGACAGAGTATCTTACCCAGCCCCTTTCCCCATTACCCCACATCTTTACCCTGCTAATCCCCCTAACTTACACACCTTTGGACACTAAGGGGCCAATGCACATAACTCACACATCTTTGGACTGTAGGAAGAAACCAGAGCAAATGGGGGAAACCCACGCAGACGCGTGGAGAACGTGCAAACTAAACATGGACAATCACCCAAGGCTGGTTTCCTGTCTGCTGGCTAATTCTCAATCCATGCCAATATACTACCCCCAATTCCATTTGCTTTAATTTTACACACTAACCTCTGATGTATGACTTTATCAAAAGCTTTCTGAAAATCCAAATACACCGACATCAACTGAATCCCCATTATCTATTCTGTTAATAGCATGCTCACAATAGGTTTGTCAAACATGATTTACCTTTCGTATATCTATGTTGACTTTGTCTAATTGTCACCTTCTTTATAATAAACTCTAGCATTTTCCCTATTACTGATGCTAGAATAATCAGTCTGTAATTCCCTGTTTTCTTCCTCCATTTTTTAAATAGTGGGGTTACATTTTCCACCTTCCAATCTGCCGAGATTTGGCACTTCTTGCTGAAGATGTTTGCAAATGCTGCAGCCTTTTGTGCTGATATATTGGCTTCTCTCAACATTGAGGATGGGGCTATTTGTGGAGTTTCATTCTGTTAGTTGTTTAATTGTTCACCACCATTCATGACTAGATGTGACAGGACTGTAGAGCTTAAATCTGATCTGTTGGATTTGGGATGACTTAGCTCTGCCTATTGCATACTGCTTCCAATGTTTGGCATACAAGTAGTCCTGTGTTGTAGCTTCACCAGGTTGACATTTCCTATTTAGGCATGCCTGGTGCTACTCCTGGCATGCACTCCTTTGTACTCTTCATTGAACTAGGGTTGATCCCCTGTCTTGGTGCTAATGGTAGAATGGGGGATATGGCAGGCCACAAGATTACTGAATGTGGCTGCAAACAACTCTACTGCTGCTGATGGCCCACAGCAGCTCATGAATGCCCACTTTTGAGTTGCTGAATCTATGGTGGTAGTGCTACTTAACATGATGGAGGGTATCCTCAATGTGAAGACAGGACTTAATTTCTACAAGGACTTTGTGATGGTCACTCCTACCAATACCATCATCGATACGTTTGTGTGCGTGTGTCTATGTGTGTATATGTGTCTGTATACATGTATACAAGTGTGTATCCATGTATATGTGTGCATACAAATGTGCAAAACACATATGGTATATATACAGGTGCATGTATGCACACGCACACATATATTTGTGTAGACGCAAAGAAACAAATACATGCATATCATGTAAAATTGCACACCCACTCACACACAAATTCACACACACAAAAGCACACATACATGCATCAATGAACATGCATGCACAACACACAAACCTCAGTGTACACACATTGGGGCACACATGTACACACACACACATACATGTGTGTACACAGTCACAATAAACATGAATAAGTATGAAGAACCAATGTCAAAGACATTGACCTCTAATTGCAGAAACGTTGTGCAGCATTATGAGAAAGATGCCATTGGATCACATCATCCAGTTAAGGCTTTAATGAGCAGTGATCGGCACTGTCATGCTCAAGGATATTCAGCTTTTCTTCATGCTTACAGATGCCCATTGGCTAATTTGCCAATGGCCAAAGTTCACCCCCACTCTCGGGCATGTTAATTGAAAAGACATGCACACTGCAATGTCAGCATCTTAACTAAAAGGACACAGCATCAAGGTTACTAACTAAGTGTAACATTGAGCCATGCAAAACATTACAGGAATCATCCAAGGAGACCTCTTTCAACCATACTGAGAGTTTATCTATACTTGATTTTAAAAAGGAAGATTATTCTGTCTGATAAGCAGACCTAGTCTACTGGAACCAGGAAAAGCTTTCCTTTTAAGGAATCGTTCTTTGTAATTCTGTGATGGGAAATAAATGTTTATGATCTTAAAGATTATTTTGAATGAACAATCTGTTCTTCTTTTTGAATTAGTAAGTCAGCTTTGCCATTTGGGGTGGAAGTTACTGTTTGTTCAATCGGGGGCGCAGACGGTTCTGTCAGTGATTTATTGTCACAGTAACATAAAAGCAAAAAAACTTCAGATGCTGGAATCACAACATGCTGGAAAAACTCAGCAGGTTTGGCAGCATTTGTGGAGAAAACAAATAGTGTTAATGTTTCGAGTCTGTATAACTCTTCTTCAGAGTTAAAGCGAGGGAGAAATGTGCTAAATTATATAATGTATAAGAGGGGGTGAAGCAGCTGGAGCAGAGTCGAAGGTTAGTGATTGATGGGACAAGGAGAGATTGCAACAAATGTCAATGTGCTACTAATAACAGTGTGTGGCAATTAACTTGTTAAGAGAATTGCTAGTTAAACATGTGACATTGATTGTGCTATAAATAGAAACAGCTGGAGCACTTTGAGTCCACTGGTACTTCGAGGCTTTCCATGCCTGCTGGGTACCACAAGGACGAAGGTGCCTTATCATCCCTGTTAATCATATTTTAGTTTGATGTTTTAAGTTTCATTTGTAATTTGTTTCTGTTGAAGGCAGTATTCCTTTAAGGGGCTGCCCCTTTTACCTTGTCTGTCAATTAATTTGACTTGGTTTAATTGTTTTATAAAAAAGGAAATGGGACATTTTGAGGGCAGTGCTTTTTGTAGGTTAGTAGCATTGAAGAAGTGTCTTACAATAAACCAGCTTGAACCTAAAGACCAGTCTGGAGTGATTCTTCCAGTTTAGCTGCTTCCTGTGAATAACAATGGCAACAGTAAGAGTTTTAACAACACCAGGTTAAAGTCCAACAGGTTTATTTGGTAGCAAATACCATTAGCTTTCGGAGCGCTGCTCCTTCGTCAGATAGAGTGTGCACATTTCCACTCCATCTGACAAAGGAGCAGCGCTCCGAAAGCTAATGGTATTTGCTACCAAATAAACCTGTTGGACTTTAACCTGGTGTTGTTAAAACTCTTACTGTGTTCACCCCAGTCCGACGCCAGCATCTCCACATCATGAATAACAATGGCAGCAGAGGATGGCTTTATGCTTGGTGATTGACTTCTGTATGTGATGCCTTTTTTGTTTCAAACGTCTGAGGGAAAAGAAGTGTACTGTTGCTGACAACTTAAATTATGGAATGGCCAAAGGATGTTTAAAATTGCAAGCTTTGATTGTCCAACAAGTTTTTCTGACTCTGAACCATATCAGCAATGGAAGGATGAAGTTGAAATGTGGACCCAGGTTATTTCCATACCCTGGCAAAAAGCTAGGTATGGCAATAGCATTATCGTTACCAGCCAAAAGTAAGATGAAGAATTAGGTGTTTTCAGTGTGGAAAGTGGCTAATCTGAATAAACAAGAGGGATTGGATCTTCTGTTACAATGTTTTATTAAAAAGATTATCTACTAGAAGCAAATAGAGCTTGGAAAATCTTTGTTGGGTTTAGGAGAACGCAGGTCAGTTCATGGACTTTGATGTTATGAGATAGCAGAGATTTGAACTTTGGAATTCTGAAATCCATATTGGCATTTAAATTATTAGACTACGCTCACATCTCTACTAACGGGGGTTTAATTCCAAAGGGAAGTATTTCTTCTAGATCAAATAGCAGCAGCCTTAAAAAAATATTTCTGGGAGGACAGTCGTCTGCAGCCACTTTCTTAGCAAATGAAAACAACAACACTGTAAAATGAAGGATAGAGGATTCAATGGTGGCTCAACATCAAAGTCAACCAAATATTCGATGAAGATTTCAATATAGAGATGGGATTAATGACAGGAGTTCTGAAAATGGTTGTAATCCTAGCCAGCTTGAGAGTTGGGACAAAGTGTTCCTGGGACGGTGACCATGGGTGATAAACCCCAAAAATGCAAGAGGAATGATTAATTGGAGTTTTCTATTGATAAACTGCTGCCAACAAAGAAACCATGTTTTTTTGAAGTAACCCACGAGACAAATTCATCTGAGATGGTGACTGCTATGATGGAATTGAGAGTTTGAATGCAGTGATGAGTATTTGGTGTTTAATTCATTCAACTGTTGAAGTTTTGGACTATGGTTGCATTTCTACAGTGTGCTGCGTGGACTGGCCTAGCTGCTATCTAGGGTCTCTTGATGAGACAGATGAGTTGAAGGTCAGGGAGTATGAAACCTCTACCTGCTTCAGGTTCAGAGATGACAATACATTAACATCCACCAAACGGGTGATCCTCTCTTGTAAGATCGCAGGGATCAACCTATTTATCAGTACTGATATGGTGTCTAGTGAGATATCACTATTGTTGAGTCGATCTGCACTGAAGAAGGCTCGGATGGCGCTGGGTGTGAAAAATGATCGAGTTACAGTGTTTGGAACAAAAACAGAAAATGCTGGAAAATCTCAGCAAGTCTGACAGCATCTGTGGGGAGAGAATAGAGCCAACATTTCAAATCTAGATGACACTTGAGAGCAAAGAGAATCACCAGAGATTTATATTAAAGGGGGGGCGCTGGAATGGAACAAAGGAAATGTAAATGAGGTTGCAGAAAGTTGATTAAAGGTGCTAAAAATGTCCATTAAGTGATCAGAATATGTGAATGGCAGAACAGAGGTACAGATGATTAAGGGACTGCCTGGGATTATGGTACTTGGCCTTAAGTAGAGAGGGGGCAAGAAGAAGAGCTGGAATGGAGAAGTGGAAAAACGATGATTAAAATGGATGAATGAGATGAAACAAAATAAATGGAAATCAGGTGAAGCTGGAGGAGAGAGTTCATCCTCTGAAGTTGTTAAACTCGATGTTTAGTCTGGAAGTGAAATGCCCAATTGGAAGACGAGGTACTGTTCCTCCAGTTTGCGTTGGGGTTTGCTAGAACATTGCAAAAGACCAAGGACGGACATGTGGACAAGACAGCAGGGTGGTGTGCTGAAGTGGCAAGCGACAGGAAGATCTGGGTCCTGCGTGCAGACAGACTGAAGTGTTCAGTAAAGTGGTCACCCAGTCTGCGTTTGGTGTCTCCGATTGTAGAGTTGACTGCATTGGGAGCAGCGAATGCAATAGACAAGATTGAAGGAGGTGCATATGAAGCACTGCTTCACCTGAAAGGGGTGTTTAGGACCTAGGATGGGGAGCAGAGGAGGTAAAGGGGCAGGTGTTGCTGCTTCTACGATTGCATGGGAAAGTGCCGAGGGCAGGGTGTGAGGTGATGGAAGAGTGGACCAGGGTGTCCTGGAGAGAACGATCCCTGAGGAGTGCGGGGAAGATCTGTTGAGTAGTGGCGTCATGATGGAGTTGGCAGAAATGGTGAGGATGATCCTTTTGAATGCGGAGACTGGTGGGGTAAAAAAGTGACGACCAGGGGGCCCTACCCTGGTTCTGATGGGAGGGGATGGGATAAAGGACATGTAGACCTTACTGAACAAAATTACATTCATGCCGGGCAATGACCATCAGCAATAAGAGACACTGTAACCATCGCCCCTCGATATTCCATGGTGTTACCATCACTAAATCCCCCAGTGCCAACATTCTTGGGGTTACCATTGACCAGAAACTCAACTGAACTTGCCACATAAACACAATGGCTACAAGAGCAGGTCAGAGATTAGGAATACTGCGGTGAGTAACTCACCTCTTGACTCCCCAAAGCCTGTCCACCATCTACAAAGGCACAAGTCAGGAGTGTGATCGAATACTCCCCACTTGCCTGGATGGGTGCAGTTTCAACAGCACTCAAGAAGCTTGACACCATCCAGGACAAAGTAGCCCACTTGATTGACACCACATCCACTCCATCTACCACCGATGCTCAGTAGCAGCAGTGTGTACTATCTACAAGATGCAATTCACCAAAGATCCTTAGACAGCATCGTGCAAACCCATGACTATTTCCATCTAGAAGGGCGAGGGCAGCAGATACATGGAAACACCACCACCCACAAGTTCCCCTCCAAGCCACTCACCATCCTGACTTGGCAATATATTGCTGTTTTTTCACATTCACTGGGCCAAAATCCTAGAATTCCCTCCCTAATAGCATTGTGGGTCAACCCATAGCATATGGACTGCAGCAATTCAAGAAGGCAGCTCACCACCGCCTTCTCAAGGGCAACTAGGGATGGCCAATAAATGCTGGCCAGCCAGCAAAGCCTATGTCCTATGAATGAATAAAAAAATTACTGCCCAATGCATAATCTGCATTAAATATCACAAGACCCCACCACATCCTATTGTTCAAAAAGGCCATTAGATCGAGGGCAATGAGGAGAAGAAGTAGTGTATTCAATATTTCACTTCTCACACATATCCTGGAATGGCTTACCAGTAAATTGCAGAGTGTTCTCTGTGATGATCTCCCTAGGCAAACCAAATTATCTGAAAATAGCACTTAGATTGTGCGCAGCAGTTGTGCTTCAGATATTGTGCAATTGTTGAATAATGGGGTACTTGGTAAAGTATTTGATGATGAAATTAGTGTCATAAACATGAAAGAGGTCCAATTTTGGACAAAGGATGGTTTTTTGTGCTGATTTGGCATATGCTCTTTACATGAATCACCTTTCTTAATGAAACTTACCCGACTAATAGACTGTCTCTCTTGAGTCTTCTCATCTGAACTATGCCTATGTGTGAACGATGAAATTGTTGAGAATATCAGGGGTCAAACATTCTGGTGTGATGACCCGCCTACCTTTAAAAATCATGGGAGATGCCTAGCTAGGTCAAAATGGTCTTGCGTGTTCATGGACATGTTGAATTGAATCAGACCATCCTTCGATGATGGTTTTCCTCAGTTTCTGCAGTGTGGGATCGTTTGTCATTTCTTCTTAGAGCTGCTGGCATTTGAGTTGTGCAAAATGTACCAACTCAATTGACTGACTTGCATTCTCCTGCATTACAGCTACCAAGGAAATGCCAATTTTGTGAAAAAACTTTGGATATTTCAGTGTTATGTTATGAACTGAAGTGACAGAAGTAGTTTCTGAGGATTATAGAACATAGAACAGTACAGCACAGAACAGGCCCTTCGGCCCACGATGTTGTGCCGAGCTTCATCTGAAACCAAGATCAAGCGATCCCACTCCCTATCATCCTGGTGTGCTCCATGTGCCTATCCAATAACCGCTTAAATGTTCCTAAAGTATCTGACTCCACTATCACTGCAGGCAGTCCATTCCACACCCCAACCATTCTCTGAATAAAGAACCTACCTCGGACATCCTTCCTATATTTCCCACCATGAACCCTATAGTTATGCCCCCTTGTGATAGCTCCATCCGCCCGATGAAATAGTCTTTGAACGTTCACTCTATCTATCCCCTTCATCATTTTATAAACCTCTATTAAGTCTCCCCTCAACCTCCTCCGCTCCAGAGAGAACAGCCCTAGCTCCCTCAACCTTTCCTCATAAGACCTACCCTCCAAACCAGGCAGCATCCTGGTAAATCTCCTTTGCACTCTTTCCAGCACTTTCACATCCTTCTTATAGTGAGGTGACCAGAACTGCACACAATATTCCAAATGTGGTCTCACCAAGGTCCTGTACAGTTGCAGCATAACCCCATGGCTCTTAAACTCTAACCCCCTGTTAATAAAAGCTAACACACAGCTTCTTCACAGCTCCATCCACTTGAATGGCAACCTTCAGAGATCTGTGGATATGGACCCCAAGATCTCTCTGTTCCTCCACAGTCTTCAGAACCCTACCTTTGACCCTGTAATCCACATTTAAATTTGTCCTACCAAAATGAATTCCCTCACATTTATCAGGGTTAAACTCCATCTGCCATTTTTCAGCCCAGCTTTGCATCCAATCTATGTCTCTTTGCAGTCTACAACAGCCCTCCACCTTATCCACTACTCCACCAATCTTGGTGTCATCAGCAAATTTACTGATCCACCCTTCAGCCCCCTCCTCTAGGTCATTTATAAAAATCACAAATAGCAGAGGACCAAGCACTGATCCCTGTGGCACTCCGATAGCAACCTGCCTCCAGTCCGAAAATTTTCCATCCAACACCACCCTCTGTCTTCGATCAGATATGATGTGGAGATGTCAGTGTTGGACTGGGGTGAACACAGTAAGAGTTTTAACAATACCAGGCACGGTAGCACAGTGGTTAGCACTGCTGCTTCACAGCTCCAGGGTCCCGGGTTTGATTCCCGGCTCGGGTCACTGTCTGTGTGGAGTTTGCACATTCTCCTCGTGTCTGCATGGGTTTCCTCCAGGCGCTCTGGTTTCCTCCCACAGTCCAAAGATGTGCGGGTTAGGTTGATTGGCCAGGTTAAAAATTGTCCCTTAGAGTCCTGGGATGCGTAGGTTAGAGGGATTAGCGGGTAAAATATGTGGGGGTAGGGCCTGGGTGGGATTGTGGTCGGTGCAGACTTGATGGGCCGAATGGCCTCCTTCTGCACTGTAGGGTTTCTATGAGTCTTCTATGAGTCAGGTTAAAGTCCAACATGTTTATTGGGTAGCAAATACCATTAGCTTTTGGAGCGCTGCTCCTTCGTCAGATGGAGTGGAAATCCATCACTCCATCTGACAAAGGAGCAGCGCTCCGAAAGCTAATGGTATTTTCTACCAAATAAACCTGTTGGACTTTAACCTGGTGTTGTTAAAACTCTTACTTCGATCAGATAGCCAGTTATCTATCCAATCGGCCAACTTTCCCTCTATCCCACACCTCCTTACTTTCATCATAAGCCGACCATGGGGGACCTTATCAAACGCCTTACTAAAATCCATGTGTATGACATCAACTGCCCTACCTTCATCAACACACTTTGTTACCTCCTCAAAAAATTCAATCAAATTTGTGAGGCACGATTTGCCCTTCACGAATCCGTGCTGACTATCCCGGATTAATCCGCATCTTTCTAATTGGTCATAAATCCCATCCCTAAGGACCTTTTCCATCAACTTACCAACAACCGAAGTAAGACTAACCGGCCTATAATTACCAGGGTCATTTCTATTCCCTTTCTTAAACAGAGGAACAACATTCGCCACTCTCCAGTTCTCTGGCACAATCCCCGTAAGAAGTCTCACAACACCAGGTTAAAGTCCAACAGGTTTATTTGGTAGCAAATACCATAAGCTTTCGGAGCACAGCTCCTTCGTCAGATGGAGTGGTTATCTATAACCACTCCGAAAGCTTATGGTATTTGCTACCAAATAAACCTGTTGGACTTTAACCTGGTGTTGTGAGACTTCTTACTGTGCTTACCCTAGTCCAACGCCGGCATCTCCACATCATGACAATCCCTGTGGACAGTGAGGACCCAAAGATCAAAGCCAAAGGCTCTGCAATCTCATCCCTTGCCTCCCAAAGAATCCTAGGATATATTTCATCAGGCCCAGGGGACTTATCAACCTTCAGTTTATTCAAAACTGCTAGTACATCCTCCCTCCGAACATCTACTTCCTCCAGCCTATTAGCCTGTAACACTTTTTCTTCTTCAAAAACATGGCCCCCTCCTTAGTGAACACTGAAGAAAAGTATTCATTCATCACCGTTCCTATCTCTACTGACTCTATACACAAGTTCTCACTACTGTCCTTGACCAGCCCTAACCTCACCCTGCTCATTCTTTTATTCCTCACATAAGAGTAAAAAGCCTTGGAGTTTTCCTTGATCCGACCCACCAAGGACTTCTCATGTCCCCTCCTAGCTCTCCTAAGCCCCTTTTTCAGCTCATTCCTTGCTAACTTGTACATAAGAACATAAGAACATAAGAAATAGGAGCAGGAGTAGGCCATCTAGCCCCTCGAGCCTGCCCCGCCATTCAATAAGATCATGGCTGATCTGACGTGGATCAGTACCACTTACCCGCCTGATCCCCATAACCCTTAATTCCCTTACCGATCAGGAATCCATCCATCCGCGCTTTAAACATATTCAGCGAGGTAGCCTCCACCACCTCAGTGGGCAGAGAATTCCAGAGATTCACCACCCTCTGGGAGAAGAAGTTCCTCCTCAACTCTGTCTTAAACCGACCCCCCTTTATTTTGAGGCTGTGTCCTCTAGTTTTAACTTCCTTACTAAGTGGAAAGAATCTCTCCGCCTCCACCCTATCCAGCCCCCGCATTATCTTATAAGTCTCCATAAGATCCCCCCTCATCCTTCTAAACTCCAACGAGTACAAACCCAATCTCCTCAGCCTCTCCTCATAATCCAAACCCCTCATCTCCGGTATCAACCTGGTGAACCTTCTCTGCACTCCCTCCAATGCCAATATATCCTTCCTCATATAAGGGGACCAATACTGCACACAGTATTCCAGCTGCGGCCTCACCAATGCCCTGTACAGGTGCATCAAGACATCCCTGCTTTTATATTCTATCCCCCTCGCAATATAGGCCAACATCCCATTTGCCTTCTTGATCACCTGTTGTACCTGCAGACTGAGCTTTTGCGTCTCATGCACAAGGACCCCCAGGTCCCTTTGCACGGTAGCATGTTTTAATTTGTTTCCATTGAGATAGTAATCCCATTTGTTATTATTTCCTCCAAAGTGTATAACCTCGCATTTATCAACGTTATACTCCATTTGCCATATCCTCGCCCACTCACTCAGCCTGTCCAAATCTCTCTGCAGATCTTCTCCGTCCTCCACACGATTCACTTTTCCACTTATCTTTGTGTCGTCTGCAAACTTCGTTACCCTACACTCCGTCCCCTCCTCCAGATCATCTATATAAATGGTAAACAGTTGCGGCCCGAGTACCGATCCCTGCGGCACGCCACTAGTTACCTTCCTCCAACCGGAAAAACACCCATTTATTCCGACTCTTTGCTTCCTGTCGGATAGCCAGTCCCCAATCCACTTTAACACACTACCCCCAACTCCGTGTGCCCTAATCTTCTTCAGCAGCCTTTTATGGGGCACCTTATCAAACGCCTTTTGGAAATCCAAAAACACCGCATCTACCGGTTCTCCTCCATCAACCGCCCTAGTCACATCTTCATAAAAATCCAACATGTTCGTCAAGCACGACTTTCCCCTCATGAATCCATGCTGCGTCTGATTGATCGAACCATTTCTATCCAGATGCCCTGCTATCTCCTCTTTAATAATGGATTCCAGCATTTTCCCTACTACAGACGTTAAGCTGACCGGCCTATAGTTACCCGCCTTTTGTCTCCTTCCTTTTTTAAACAGCGGCGTAACATTAGCCGTTTTCCAATCAACCGGCACTACCCCAGAATGCAACGAGTTTTGATAAATAATCACTAACGCATCCACTATTACCTCTGACATTTCTTTCAATACCCTGGGATGCATTCCATCCGGACCCGGGGACTTGTCCACCTTCAGTCCCATTAGTCTACCCAGCACTGCCTCTCTGGTAACATTAATCGTATTAAGTATTTCTCCTGCTGCCAACCCTCTATCGTTAATATTTGGCATACTATTTGTGTCCTCCACCGTGAAGACCGACACAAAAAACTTATTTAAAGACTCAGCCATATCCTCATTTCCCACTATTAACTCCCCCCTCTCGTCCTCCAAGGGTCCAACATTCACTCTAGCCACTCTATTCCTTTTTATATATTTATAAAAACTTTTACTATCATTTTTTATATTAATTGCTAGCCTCGCTTCATAGTCTATCCTTCCTTTCTTTATCGCTTTCTTAGTCTCTCTTTGTTGTTTCTTAAATTTTTCCCAATCACTTGTTTCTCCACTATTTTTGGCCACTCTGTACACAGCTGTTTTTATTTTAATACTCTCCTTTATTTCCTTCGTTATCCACGGCTGGTTCTCCCTTTTCTTACAATCCTTGTTTTTTGCTGGAATATATTTTTGCTGAGAACTGAAAAGGATCTCCTTAAAAATCCTCCACTGTTCCTCAGCTATCCTACCTGCCAGCCTGCTCTCCCAGTCTACCTTAGCCAATTCATCCCTCATCCTATCATATTTCCCTCTGTTCAAACAGAGGACACTGGTTTGAGACCAAACTTTCTCCTCTTCCATCTGAATCAGAAATTCGACCATATTGTGGTCACTAGACCCAAGAGGGTCCTTCACAATAAGATCCTTAATTCTACCTACCTCGTTACACAATACCAGATCCAAAATAGCTCGTTCCCTCGTCAGTTCCGTAACATGCTGTTCAAGGAAACTATCCCGACAGCATTCTAAGAACTCTTCCTCCATTCCACCCTTACCGACTTGAGTCTGCCAGTCAATGTGCATGTTGAAGTCCCCCATGATTATTGCCGTTCCGTTTTTACACGCATCCCTTATCTGCTTGTTTATAGCCCTCCCCACCTCAACATTATTATTTGGGGGCCTATATACCACACCTACTAGTGTCTTTCTCCCTCTACTATTCCTCATCTCTACCCATAACGATTCCACGTTTTGTTCCTCAGAGCCTATGTCATCCCTCAGTACTACCCTGATATTATCTCTTATTAATAGCGCGACCCCACCACCTTTTCCTTCCTGTCTATTCTTCCTAAACGCCTGATACCCCTGGATATTCATCTCCCAGTCCTGGTCACCTTTCAGCCACTTTCTGTAATGGCCACTAGATCGTACCCACTTGTGCTGATTTGCACCATCAACTCATTCACCTTGTTCCGAATGCTTCGTGCATTCAGGCAAAGTGTCCTTATTCCAGCTTTTATCTGGACCCGCTTTGATGAGTCGCGAACACCCTCTCCCTCTACTCCCTTATCTAAATTACCGCCTTCATTCACTTGCACCCTCTCCTCTACCATTAATTTTGTAATTCCCCTTACCCCTGCATCCTCCCCCCCATCAATTAGTTCCTTGATCCTAGTCAACTCTTCTAGCTCCCCTCCCCCCAACCTATCTAGTTTAAATTCTCCCCAGTAGCCTTAGCCAACCTACCGGCCAGGATATTGGTCCCCGTGTGGTTCAAGTTCCACCCGTTTTTTGTATACAGATCACCCCTGCCCCTAAAGAGGTCCCAATGGTCCAGGAACCTGAATCCCTGCCCCCTGCACCAGTCCCTCAGCCACACATTCATCCTCCACCTCACTCCATTCCTGCCCTCACCTTCCCGTGGCACAGGCAGTAATCCTGAGATTACTACCTTTGCTTTCCTCTTTCTCAGCTGTCTCCCTAATTCCCTGTACTCCCTTTTCACGACCCCTTCTCCCTTCCTACCCACATCAGCGGTACCAATATGTACCGCTACCTCAGGCTCCTCTCCCTCCCACCTCAGGATTTCCGGGACGCGACTAGTGACATCCTGGATCCCGGCCCCAGGGAGGCAGACCACCATGCGAGAATTCCGCCTACCTCCGCAGAAACGCCTGTCTGTCCCCTTCACCATCGAGTCCCCGATTAATACCGCCTTCCTCCTCTTTTCCTTAGCCCTCTGAGTTACAGGGCTGGACTCCACTGCAGAGACACGGCCACTGCTGCTTCCCCCAGGCGGGCTGTCCCCCCTGTAACCCTCGATCGAGCCATCTGAACCTTGTTTCCTCATCCCTTCATAAGCTTCCCTCTTCCTTTTTGCAAGACATTCCACCTCTTTTGTGAACCATGGTTCCCTCACACGGCCATTTCCTCCCTGCCTGACAGAGACATACCTATCAAGGACACACAGTATTTGTTCCTTGAAAAAGTTCCACTTTTCATTAGTGCTTTTCCCTGACAGTTTCTGTTCCCATCTTATGCCCCCTAATTCTTGCCTAATCGCATCATAATTACCTCTCCCCCAGTTGTAAACCTTGCCCTGCCGTACGGCCCTATCCCTCTCCATTGCAATAACAAAAGACACCGAATTGTGGTCACTATCTTCAAGGTGCTCTCCCACAACCAAATCTAACACTTGGCCCGGTTCATTTCCCAGTACCAAATCCAATGTGGCCCCATCTCTTGTCGGCCTATCCACATATTGTGTCAGGAAACCCTCCTGCACACGCTGCACAAAAAACTGCCCCATCCGAACTATTCGACCTACGAGGGTTCCAATCAATATTTGGAAAGTTAAAGTCCCCCATGACAACTACCCTGTGACCCCCACACATATCCATAATCTGCCATGTGAAGTCTGACTGATTCCATGAATTGTCACTAGTGTGTGGTCAAGGTATGTCAGTAGATCCATAATCCCCGGACCTTTAGTCTCCACAATGTAGAACATCTATGACCCCAGGAGTGATTGTACTGCACACCAGGACTATGCATTCTGTGCATGAAATTAGTGAACTGTTGTACGCTGAGAGCTGTGCAATAGTACGTTTCATCACGGCCTTCCATGTTTATGGATGTATATCTTTTAGAATCCACAGAGGTAGGAAATTGATGTTTGCACCTGTCTCAATCTTAGCAAATAACAAATAGATACTAACTTTCTTAGGGCAGATAATTTGAAATACTTCAGGTGGAGTGACAATATCTATGTTTTCCATGGGATTGACAATGTGTAACCGTTTCACCACTTCTTGTGCACATCAAACATTATCTTCTGATTTAGCAGTTATCTCATGTTTCTTATGGGATGATTTTTCTTATTGATTGAAGGTACCCGTTCTATGTAGTCAATTTGGATCAGTGCATATCTCTTTGTAGGTACTCCTAATGTATTGGCGCTGCCAGTGGCTCTCTCTGCCACGTAATTTGTAGAATTGGTAGAAAGCTGGGCATTTCCTTGGTGCATTCGGAAGGCCACACTTTTGCGAGTCCTGGGTGTTCTAGTGAGCGCATCAACACTTGGATCTGCGAGGATCGCTTCATCCATCTTTCAGTAGCACTTTGATATTATACATTCTGGAATGCTGCCATGGGACTGGATGCAATCACTAACCAATTCTGTCAGCTCGTCCTGCATCTGAAAAATGACAGTACATATCCATTTCACTGTATCTGCTGATGAAGTAATGGATTCCATAGGCTGTTGTCGAAATGACATGGACTCAAATTGGTCTTTCAATGTGGTCCATGGGCAGGATTCTCTAGTCTCATTTGTTCCCACCCCACTGCCAGCAAGAATGGAGAATTTGGCGCTCAGCCAAAACTCCATCCACTATAGTGGCAATGGAGAATCCCTGGAACAGACAAAGGCAGAAGTTTCCAGAGCATATCTCTTGGGGATCCTTTAGCTTTTCTGCTGGATGTGTTCAGTCTGTGTAGACCTGCACAAGACATCCCCACACTTCTGACCCTCATCCTCTGACTAATCACCCATCTCCCACCAACCTGCAGACCCCACTCTCCGATTGCCCCCAAATTGACCCAACCGCCCCCATGCCCAGTGCATCAGTGCAAAAGATAACACTGAAACCTTTACAATTATCTGCAGCAAGAATGAATGATCCACCTCAGATTCATCCTGAGGTCCTCAGCATCTCGGATGTCAGTTTTCAGCCAATTTAATTCAATTCGCATGATATCGAGAGAGCTGAAGGCTATGAATACTGCTGAGCCCTGGCAAAATGCCTGCTATATTACAGGAGACTTATTCTCAGAATTAGCCACATCCCTAGCCAAGTTGTTCCAATACAGCTACAACACTGGCATCTACCCAACAATGTGGAAAATTGCCCAGTTATGCTGTGTCTCCAAATAAAAAGCGCAGATCCAATCTGGCTAATCACGTCTCATCAGTCTACTCTTGATTATCAGAAACAACCTACTTGCCATCTCTTCTTGATACAAATTATGGATTTGGATATAGCTGATATCAATTTGAAGTTTCAAGTTGAGTGAAAAGTTGGAAATACCCTATGTTAGATAATGTAAAGTGTAGGTGGTTATCAAGTGAGGAATATAAACAAAATGGTATAATTTTAAAGCTGGTGCACAACAAAGAGATCTTGAGGTTTCAATGCACAAACCTTTGAACATGGCAGGACATATTGATAAAGCTGTTTAAAAGTATGCATGCAGGACCTTTTGTATTTATAATGAAAGGCATTGAATACAAAAGCAAGGCATGCCTTGCAGTTAATTGCAGTCATGCTAAACCTTTTATAAATCATTGGTTAGGTCCCAGTTCAGCTCTACGCACCACAATTTAGGAAGGATGACAGCCCTCGGGGAGGGTGCAGAGGGGATTTAGTCGAATGTTACCCGGGATGGGGGACGCTAGTGATGTAAAGAAATAAGGGAAGATGGAACTGATAACATTCCAGCAATAGTACTGAAGACTTGTGCTCCAGAACTTGCTGCTCCTCCAGCCATGCTCTTCCAGTACAGTTACAACACTGGCATCTACCTAACCATGAGAAAAATTGCCCAGGCGTATCCTGTGCACAAAAAGCAGGACAAATCCAACTCGGCCAATTACCGTCCAATCAGTCTACTCTCGATCATCAGTAAAGTGATGGAAGGGGTCATCAACAGTGCTATCAAGCAGCACCTGCTCAGCAATAACTGCTCAGTAACACCCAGTTTGGGTTTCACCAGGGTCACTCAGCTCCTGACCTCATTACAACCTTGGTTCAAACATGGATAAAAGAGCTGAATTCTAGAGGTGAGGTGAGAGTGACAACCCTTGACATCAAGGTCGCATTCGACCAAGTGTGGCATCAAGGTGCCCTTGCGAAATTGGAATCGATGGCTATTGGGGGCAAACTCTCCGCTGGTTGGAGTCATACCTGGCACATTGGAACATGGTTGTGCTTGTGGAGGGTCAGTCATCTCAGCTCCAGGACATCTCTGCAGGAGTCCCTCAAGGTAGTGTCCTAGGCCCAACAATCTTCAGCTGCTTCATCAATGACCTTCCCTCTGTCATAAGGTCAGAAGTGGGGATGTTCGCCGATGATTGCACAATGTTCAACACCATTCATGACTCCTCAGATACTGAAGCAGTCCATGTTCAAATGCAACAAGATCTGGACAATATCTAGGCTTGGGCTGACAAGTGACAAGCAACATTCGTGCCACACAAATGCCAGGCAATGACCTTCATCAATAAGAGACACTCTAACCACCACCTTTGGACATTCAATGGTGTTACCATCACTGAAACCCCCACTGTCAACATCCTTGGGGTAACCATTGACCAGAAACTCAACTGGACTCACCACATAAACACAGTGGCTACAAGAGCAGGTCAGAGGCTAGGAATACTGCAGCAAGTAACTCACCTCCTGACTCCCCAAAGCCTATCCACCATCTATAAGGCACAAGTCAGGAGTGTGATGGAACACTCCCCACTTGCCTGGATGGGTGCAGCTCCAACAACACTCAAGCAGCTTGGCACCATTCAGGACAAACGAGCCCGCTTGATTGCACCACATCTGCAAACATTCAATCTCTCCACCACCGACGCTCAGTAGCAGCAGTGTGTACTATCTACAAGATGCACTGCAGCAATTCACCAAAGATCCTTAGACTGCACCTTCCAAACCCATGACCGCTTCCATCTAGAAGGACAAGGACAGCAGATAAATGGGAACACCACCACCTGCAAATTCCCCTCCAAGCCACTCACCATCCTGACTTGGAAATATATCGCCATCCCTTCACAGTCACTGGGTCTAAATCCTGGAATTCCCTAACAGCATTGTGGGTCAACCCACAGAACATGGACTGCAGCGATTCAAGAAGGCAGCTCACCAGCACTTTCTCAAGGGCAACTAGGGATGGGCAATAAATGCTGGCCAGCCAGCGACACCCATGTCCCACGAATGAATTTTAAGAAACTGTCCTCATTCAAGTAGAGAAGGTTAATAGACAGATTCAAAAATGTGAAGGATTTTGACAGAGTAATTGTTTCCGTAGGCAGTATAATCATATACTGCCTATATGAGGGAGGGAGAGGAGCCAGAGGTAGCGGTACATATTGGTACTGCTGATGTGGGAAGAAAGGGGGAAGGGGTCATGAAAAGAGAGTATAGGGAATTAGGGAGACAGCTGAGAAGGAGGAAAGCAAAGGTAGTAATCTCAGAATTGCTGCCTGTGCCACGGGAAGGTGAGGGCAGGAATGAAGTAAGGTGGAGGATGAATGTGTGGCTGAGGGACTGGTGCAGGGGGCAGGGATTCAGGTTCCTGGACCACTGGGACCTCTTTAGGGGCAGGTGTGACCTGTACACAAAAAATGAGTGGCACTTGAATCCCAGGGAGACCAATAACCTGGTGGGAAGGTTGGCTAAGGCTACTGGGGAGAGTTTAAACTAGATAGGTTGGGGGGAGGGGATCGAGACGAGGTGACTGGGAGCAAGGAAGTTAGCTCGCAAACAGAGAAGGGTTATAGACAGTGCAAGAGGGAGGATGGACGGGGGATAGAGAAGGAGAGAGCTCAGACCAAAGGATTGAGATGTGTTTACTTTATTCACTATACTCCTGGCATTAAAGGGGATGAGCTCAGAGTGTGGATCGATGCCTGGAAGTGTGATGTGGTGGCTATTATGGAGACTTGGATGTCTCGGGGACAAGACTGGATACTCCAGGTGCCGGGATTCAGATGTTTCAGGAAGGACAGGGAGGGAGGCAAGAGAGGGGGTGGAGTGGCACTGCTGATCAGGGATAGTGTCACAGCTGTAGAGAAGGTGTAGAGGGATTGTCTACAGAGTCTCTGTGGGTGGAAGTTCAGAGTGGGAAGGGGTCGATCACTTTGCTGGGAGTTTTCTATAGGCTGCCCAATAGTAACAGGGAGGTGGAGGAGCAGATAGGGAAATAGATCCTGGAGAGATGCAATAATAGCAGAGTTGTTGTGATGGGAGACTTTAATTTCCCAAACATAGATTGGAATATCCCTAGGGTAAGGGGATTGGATGGGGGGGAGTTCATTAGGTGTGTTCAGGAGGGTTTCCTGACACAGCATGTGGACAAGCCTACAAGAGGAGAGGCTGTACTTGATCTGATACTGACCAATGAACCTGGACAGGTGTCAGATCTCTCAGTGGGAGAGCATCTTGGGGATAGCGATCATAACTCTATCTCCTTTATGCTTGCATTGGAAAAAGAGAGGATCAGGCAAGCTAGGAAAGCGTTTATATGGAGTAAGGGGAAATATGAAGACATAAGGCAGCAAATTAGAGGAGTAAATTGGAAGGAGATATTCTCGGGGAAATCTACTGAAGAGAGGTGGCAGTTTTTCAAGGAATGTCTGTCTAGAGTTCTACAGGATAATGTTCTGAGCAGACAGGGAGGAGTTGGTAGGTTAAAGGAACCGTGGTGCACGAAAGCTGTGCGTGACCTAGTCGAGAAGAAAAGGAAAGCGTACAAAAGGTTCAGAGAGCTTGGCGAAGATAGGGATCTAGATGAGTATGCGGCTGTAGGAAGGGACTAAAGAAGGAAATTAGGAGAGCCAGAAGGGGTCACGAGAAGGCCTTGGCAGGTAGGATTAAGGAAAACCCTAAGGCGTTCTATAAATATGTGAAGGAATAGGGCCTATAAAAGGTGAAGGCGGGAAAATCTGTACGGAACCAGTAGTAATGGCAGAGGTGCTTAATGAGTATTTTGCCTTGGTTTTCACAGAGGAGAAGGACCTGGGTGGATGTACTGTGGGCTTGCGGTGGGCTGAAAAGATTGAGTATGTGGACTTCAACAAAGAGGTTGTGCTGGAATCTTTGAATGGCATCAAGATAGATAAGTCGCCGGGTCCGGATGGGATGTACCCCAGGTTACTATGGGAGGCGAGGGAAGAGATTGCAGAGCCTCTGGCGATGATCTTTGCGTCGTCAATGGAGATGGGGGAGGTGCTGGAGGATTGGAGGATTACGGATGTGGTTCCTATTTTCAAGAAGGGGAATAGGGATAGCCCAGGAAATTACCAACCGGTGAGTCTAACCTCAGTGGTTGGTAAGCTGATGGAGAAGATCCTGAGGGACAAGATTTATGAGCATTTAGAGAGGTTTAGTATGCTCAAGAATACTCAGCATGGCTTTGTCAAAGGCAGATCATGCCTTACGAGCCTGGTGGAGTTCTTCGAAAATGTGACTAAACACATTGACAAAGGGAAAGCGGTTGATGTGGTTTATATGGATTTTAGCAAGGCATTCGATAAGGTCCCCCATGCAAGGCTTCTAGAAAAAATGAGAGGGCATGGGATCCAAGGGGCTACTGCCCTGTGGATCCAGAACTGGCTTGCCCAAAGGAGGCAGAGAGTGGGTATAGATGGGTCTTTTTCTAAATGGAAGTCGGTCACCAGTGGTGTGCCCCAGGGATCTGTTCTGGGACCCTTGCTATTTGTCATTTTCATAAATGACCTGGATGAGGAAGTGGAGGGATGGGTTGGTAAGTTTGCCGACGACACGAAGGTTGGTGGGGTTGTGGATAGTCTGGAGGGATGTCAGAAGTTACAGAGGGACATAGATAGGATGCAAGACTAGGCGGAGAAGTGGCAGATGGACTTCAACCCAGATAAATGCGTCGTGGTCCATTTTGGCAGGTCAAATGGGATGAAGGAGTACAATATAAAGGGAAAGACTCTTAGTATTGTAGAGGATCAGAAGGACCTTGGGGTCCATAAAATTGGCCCCGCAGGTGGAGGAGGTGGTTAAGAAGGCGTATGGTGTGCTGGCCTTTATCAATTGAGGGATTGAGTTTAGGAGTCCGGGGATAATGATGTAGCTAAATAAGATCCTCGTTGGACCCCACTTGGAGTACTGTGCTCAGTTCTGGTCGCCTCATTACAGGAAGGATGTGGAAAAGATTGAAAGGGTGCAGAGGCGATTTACAAGGATGTTGCCTGGATTGAGTGACATGCCTTATGAGGATAGACTGAGGGAGCTCGGTCTTTTCTCCTTGGAGAGACGTAGGATGAGAGGAGACCTAATAGAGGTATATAAGATGTTGAGAGGCATAGATCGGGTGGACTCTCAGAGGCTTTTTCCCAGGGTGGAAATGGCTGCTACGAGAGGACACAGGTTTAAGGTGCTGGGGGGTAGGTAAAATGTTAGGGTGAAGTTTTTCACACAGAGGGTGGTGGGCGAGTGGGATCGGCTGCCGTCAGTGGTGGTGGAGGCAAACTCAATAGGGTCTTTTAAGAGATTCCTGGATGAGTACATGGGACTTAATAGGATGGAGGGTTATAGGTAGGCCTAAAAGGTAGGGATATGTTCGGCACAACTTGTGGGGCCGAAGGGCCTGTTTTGTGCTGTAGTTTTTCTATGTTTCTGTTTCTTTCTATCAGAGGACACAGATTTAAGAGAATTGGTAAAAGATCCAGAAGGGAGAAATGGGGAGAAATTATTTTACACAGTGAGTTACTATTATTTGTAATGCATTACCCTGTAAGGGACACCCTCCAATCTTCCTTTCTATTGTGTGATATAAGGTTTGGCCCACCTGCTACTGCCTGTATGTATCATATCCAAAGGTAAATATCACTCCTTTTATCTTAAAGAGAATTGACTTTGATTTGACCTTGTTATAAAGTACTATATTATTACTATCGCCATGACAATCCTGATATCTCCAACCATCCTGCTGTCTGACTGGATACAGGCTTCAATCACGAAGCACAGCCTTCTTATTGGAAAATTAGCCATTGATCTCTCAAGCTGGATTGCAACACAATATAGAGCCGATGATATAGATTCTGAATTAAAAGGACAAAATCGGAACAGACATGGACCATTCTGCACCTTGGGCTGGTTCTGTTATTCATTTGGATCATGTTCACTTGCTTATTAACTTCTTTTTCCCACCTGAGAACCAATTCAGCTCGCTATGACACTGGTCCCAGCACGGTTCACTCACTATGACACTGGTCCCAGCACGATTCACTCACTATGACACTGGTCCCAGCACGGTTCACTCACTATGACACTGGTCCCAGCACAGTTCAGCTTGCTATGACACTGGTCCCAGCACACTTCAGCTTGCTATGACACTGGTCCCAGCACGGTTCACTCACTATGACACTGGTCCCAGCACGGTTCACTCACTATGACACTGGTCCCAGCACAGTTCAGCTTGCTATGACACTGGTCCCAGCACGATTCACTCACTATGACACTGGTCCCAGCACGGTTCACTCACTATGACACTGGTCCCAGCACAGTTCAGCTTGCTATGACACTGGTCCCAGCACGGTTCAGCTTGCTATGACACTGGTCCCAGCACGGTTCACTCACTATGACACTGGTCCCAGCACGGTTCACTCACTGTGACACTGGTCCCAGCACAGTTCAGCTTGCTATGACACTGGTCCCAGCACGGTTCAGCTTGCTATGACACTGGTCCCAGCACGGTTCAGCTTGCTATGACACTGGTCCCAGCACGGTTCAGCTTGCTATGACACTGGTCCCAGCATGGTTCAGCTTGCTATGACACTGGTCCCAGCACACTTCAGCTTGCTATGACACTGGTCCCAGCACGGTTCAGCTCGCTATGACACTGGTCCCAGCACGGTTCACTCACTATGACACTAGTCCCAGCACGATTCACTCACTATGACACTGGTCCCAGCACGGTTCAGCTTGCTATGACACTGGTCCCAGCACGGTTCAGCTTGCTATGACACTGGTCCCAGCACGGTTCAGCTTGCTATGACACTGGTCCCAGCACACTTCAGCTTGCTATGACACTGGTCCCAGCACGGTTCAGCTTGCTATGACACTGGTCCCAGCACACTTCAGCTTGCTATGACACTGGTCCCAGCACGGTTCAGCTTGCTATGACACTGGTCCCAGCACGGTTCAGCTTGCTATGACACTGGTCCCAGCACGGTTCACTCACTATGACACTGGTCCCAGCACGGTTCAGCTTGCTATGACACTGGTCCCAGCACGGTTCAGCTTGTTATGACACTGGTCCCAGCACACTTCAGCTTGCTATGACACTGGTCCCAGCACGGTTCAGCTCACTATCTCACTGGTCCCAGCACGGTTCAGCTCGCTATGACACTGGTCCCAGTATGGTTCAGCTCACTATGACACTGATCCCAGCACGGTTCACTCACTATGACACTGGTCCCAGCACGGTTCAGCTTGCTATGACACTGGTCCCAGCACGGTTCAGCTTGCTATGACACTGGTCCCAGCACGGTTCAGCTTGCTATGACACTGGTCCCAGCACGGTTCAGCTTGCTATGACACTGGTCCCAGCATGGTTCAGCTCGCTATGACACTGGTCCCAGCACGGTTCACTCACTATGACACTGGTCCCAGCACGGTTCACTCACTATGACACTGGTCCCAGCACGATTCACTCACTATGACACTGGTCCCAGCACGGTTCAGCTCGCTATGACACTGGTCCCAGCACAGTTCACTCACTATGACACTGGTCCCAGCACGGTTCACTCACTATGACACTGGTCCCAGCACGGTTCACTCACTATGACACTGGTCCCAGCACGGTTCAGCTTGCTATGACACTGGTCCCAGCAGGGTTCAGCTTGCTATGACACTGGTCCCAGCACACTTCAGCTTGCTATGACACTGGTCCCAGCACGGTTCACTCACTATGACACTGGTCCCAGCACACTTCAGCTTGCTATGACACTGGTCCCAGCACACTTCAGCTTGCTATGACACTGGTCCCAGCACGGTTCAGCTTGCTATGACACTGGTCCCAGCACACTTCAGCTTGCTATGACACTGGTCCCAGCACACTTCAGCTTGCTATGACACTGGTCCCAGCACGGTTCACTCACTATGACACTGGTCCCAGCACGGTTCAGCTTGCTATGACACTGGTCCCAGCACGGTTCAGCTTGTTATGACACTGGTCCCAGCACACTTCTGCTTGCTATGACACTGGTCCCAGCACGGTTCAGCTCACTATCTCACTGGTCCCAGCACGGTTCACTCACTATGACACTGGTCCCAGCACGGTTCACTCACTATGACACTGATCCCAGCATGGTTCACTCACTATGACACTGATCCCAGCATGGTTCAGCTCACTATGACACTGATCCCAGCACGGTTCACTCACTATGACACTGGTCCCAGCACGGTTCACCTTGCTATGACACTGGTCCCAGCACGGTTCAGCTTGCTATGACACTGGTCCCAGCACGGTTCAGCTTGCTATGACACTGGTCCCAGCACGGTTCAGCTTGCTATGACACTGGTCCCAGCACGGTTCAGCTTGTTATGACACTGGTCCCAGCACACTTCTGCTTGCTATGACACTGGTCCCAGCACGGTTCAGCTTGCTATGACACTGGTCCCAGCACGGTTCAGCTTGCTATGACACTGGTCCCAGCGCGGTTCAGCTTGCTATGACACTGGTCCCAGCACACTTCAGCTTGCTATGACACTGGTCCCAGCACGGTTCACTCACTATGACACTGGTCCCAGCACGGTTCAGCTTGCTATGACACTGGTCCCAGCACGGTTCAGCTTGCTATGACACTGGTCCCAGCACGGTTCAGCTTGCTATGACACTGGTCCCAGCACACTTCAGCTTGCTATGACACTGGTCCCAGCACGGTTCAGCTTGCTATGACACTGGTCCCAGCACACTTCAGCTTGCTATGACACTGGTCCCAGCACGGTTCACTCACTATGACACTGGTCCCAGCACGGTTCAGCTTGCTATGACACTGGTCCCAGCACACTTCAGCTTGCTATGACACTGGTCCCAGCACACTTCAGCTTGCTATGACACTGGTCCCAGCACGGTTCAGCTTGCTATGACACGGGTCCCAGCACGGTTCACTCACTATGACACTGGTCCCAGCACGGTTCAGCTTGCTATGACACTGCTCCCAGCACGGTTCAGCTTGTTATGACACTGGTCCCAGCACACTTCAGCTTGCTATGACACTGGTCCCAGCACGGTTCAGCTCACTATCTCACTGGTCCCAGCACGGTTCAGCTCGCTCTGACACTGGTCCCAGTATGGTTCAGCTCACTATGACACTGATCCCAGCACGGTTCACTCACTATGACACTGATCCCAGCATGGTTCAGCTCACTATGACACTGATCTCAGCACTGTTCAGTTCGTTACGACGCTGGTCCCAGCACGGTTGAGCTCACTATGACACCGGTCCCAGCATAGTTCAGCTTACTATGACACTAGTCACAGCACAGTTCAGCTCACTATGACATTGGTCCCAACACACTTCAGCTCACTATGACACTGGTCCCAGCATGGTTCAATTCATTACGACACTGATCCCAGCACGGTTCAGCTCGTTACAACACTGGTTCCAGCATGGTTCAGCTCACTATGACACTGATCCCAGCACGGTTCAGCTCACTATGACACTGATCCCAGCACGGTTCAGCTGTTGACCATCCCAATGGTACAGCCCCCACTTTCCCCAGTACTGATTCTAGTGCCTCACAAACTGGAATTCAATTCTCCCACATCAGTCATGGAGCCACACATTCATCTCCCTAATTTTATTTACCCTGTGCCAATTTATATGTGACTCAGGTGATAATCCAAATCCTTTTGAGGATCTGTTTTTTAATTTCATTCCTAGGTTCTCGTGTTCTATATTCGGAATTGTTTTCCTAGTCTTGCTGTTGGTACCTACATGGACTATAACCATTGGATCCTCCCCTCCCACTGCAATTCCCCTTCAGCCCTGAGCAGAAATCCCAAACCCTGGTATCCAACAGGCAACATGGCCATTTGGACTCATGCTCTCAACTGCAGAGAACAGTTCTATCCCTTAAATATGCTATCTCAATATCACATTCCTCTGCACATCCAAGGGGCCACGGTCAATCCACTCATCTAGACAGGTAGCAAGCACCTTGTACTCATTGGAGATAGTTAGGAGCTGATGCTCCTCCACCATTACATGCTGGTTTCCCCATACATTCCTTGTCCAATGACTAACTCGAGTTCTGCCTAAGCTAAGGGGATGTAGCTGCATCCTGGAACAGTGTCCCGGTATCTCTCCCCCTCCCCCATTGGTGCAATGTTCGCAACTCAGACTCCAGCTCAGCAACTCGGAGCTGAAGTTGTCTAAGCTGCAGACACTTTCTGCTGAAATGAATGTCCACAATTATAGTGCATTTCGTAAGGCTGGTGGTGTGCAGTCACAACTCACCACCAGCCCTATTTAAATAGTCAGTTAGTTAATAATGTAATAGAAAGTTGCACTCACTTAGCTTGGAGATGAGGAAGAGAACTCCGCAACAATGGGAGGCTGAAAAAAGGAGCTCCTCTTTGCACCTGGACACCAAGTTCCCTCCTGAACCACATTGCCAACTCCTCACTCACTCTTCATTCAGGCATCAATCACCTCATGTTTCTGGTGGGATATAGGATGGTCATTCTTATTGCTTGAAGTTACCCATGGTGTATGGTCTATTTGGATCAGTGCACAGCTTGTTGCAGCTGCACCAGCCTTTACTCCAGTGCCCTGCTGCTGCCAATGGCCCTTTTCTGCCACATGCCTTCCAGAATTGATGGAAAGTTGGGCATTTCCTTGGTACATGTAGGAGGCCACACCTTCCATGTGCCTTGTTAGGTTTGAGTGTTCCTGTGGGTGTATCAACAATTAGGGCTGTACTTAATTGACCTACAAGGATAGCTTCATACTTAGGTCCATCCTTGAGTAGCTCTTCAATGTTATACATTTTGAGTTTGTCCAGCAGACCATTCTAGAACACATCCACGGGGAGTGGGTGTGATCACCAACTCACCAATTCTGTTTGTTAACTCTTTGTTAAATCAAATCAAATCTGTGATTGAAAAATCACAGTACGTACCCTTTTCTCTGTATTTGCTGGCAAGGTGTTCTATGAATTCCGTAGGCTGTTGTCAAATGAACTCTAGTCGTTGAATATGGAGGTTTAACCTGATTCTGAACTGGTCTTTCAGTGAAGTCCATAACCTTTGGAAATCCTTTAGCTCTTCTTCTGTTCCCCTTCACGGGAGTTCTCCTCGGTTCCTGACCCATTTTTATCACTCAACCAACATTGCTGAAAACATATTATTTGATTGTTATCACATTGATGTTTGTGGGTACTTGTGTGTAAATTGGTTCGGTGGTTTCTTACATTGCAACAGCCTTAGATCATGCCACATGGCATGAGCTGATGCTCAACATTTTGGTCAGACCACAATGAATGAAGGAAATTCTGTTAATGTCTGTGTAGATTTTCATTATGTGGAGATGCCGGCGTTGGACTGGGGTAAGCACAGTAAGAAGTCACACAACACCAGGTTAAAGTCCAACAGGTTTATTTGGTAGCAAATACCATAAGCTTTCGGAGCACTGCTCCTTCGTCAGATGGAGTGGATATCTGCTCTCAAGAGCTCCGAAAGCTTATGGTATTTGCTACCAAATAAACCTGTTGGACTTTAACCTGGTGTTGTAAGACTTCTTACTAGATTTTCATTCCCAGTTGCTGGGCAAATGTTTATCGTTTGCTTATCTGGTTTGGACACACCTGAACCAAGAAAATGTTCAAATGTTTTGAATTTGGATAGTAGATTTTCTGTATCCCAATTGAAACTGGGGAATTTTATGGGCATTCTGACTATAATACCCCTTCAGTTTTCCACTTCTTTTGTACCTGGAATAAGTGTCGCTTTCGCCACTTTCACATGGTTTTCTGAAGTTCTGCTCATGAAGATGGGTTGTGGCAAAAACATACCATGACGTAATGGTGTTTTGGGTTTTCATTCAATTTATTTTTCAGCAGCTTCTGAAGCCTCCCGTTAGAATTGCAATATTTTCTGGCTTGATTTTTTGAACAGCTTTTTTATTTGACTCTTCTTTGCTTGTTATTGATTTGGCCCACCGTTGCCTTAACCAACTAAACAATTCCAGTGCTGGCACTCTCAGTACTGACCTGTTATGTGCTGCAATCTCATCATGAAGAATCTGTCTCCTTACCAACTCTTTATTTGAGCACCATCTCAGCACGGTGTCTTCAAAGCTTTCCTTCATTCATTGTGGTCTGGCCAAAATGTTGAGGATCATCTCATGCCATGTGGCATGATCTAAGACTGTTCACCATGTCACACCAGTACTTAATCTTGCTGCCACATGTCTCATCACTGCTCATCACCATTTGTGTTATTGTAATGATATAATAGGTGACAATCACTCGTTATGGATTCAGTAAACATGTTGTGGGTTCATTTATTAAGACTATGCACATGAGAACAGTTAAACATAGGAATAAAGATTGAATAAATCAGAGCTGATGTATTCCCAACCTCCCATCCATTGACTCTGTCTACACTTCCCGCTGCCTCGGCAAAGCAGCCAGCATAATTAATGACCCCACCCACCCCAGACATTCTCTTTTCCACCTTCTTCCGTCAGGAAAAAGATACAAAAGTTTGAGGTCACATACCAACCTACTCAAGAACAGCTTCTTCCCTACTGCTGTCAGACTTTTGAATGGACTTACCTTGCATTAAGTTGATCTTTCTCTACACCCTAGCTATGACTGTAGCACTACATTCTGCACTCTCTCGTTTCCTTCTCAATGAACAATATGTTTTGTCTGTATAACGTGCAAGAGACAATATTTTTCACTATGTTAATACATGTAACAATAATAAATCAAATCAAATCAGTCAAAGCTGTGTGTTTGTTCTGCTCAAAGCAAAAGTGAAACTAAGACTGGATTGCATCACACACTTCCCTTCTAGTGATGTCATGTGAAAATCCATACAACAGCACAGAATAACAGAAATCAACATGTTTCAGCCATTTGGGGGTGCACTTACATATACTTGGAGAACATCATGTGGTCATTGCAGGTAATGGCATGGCCTGCACCTGGAAACACCAGGCAGACCTTTTCATAAATACACTGGAGGACAGTCATCTTCTTTGGATGCTTCCTTTGCACAAGACCTGCACTGAAAGCATCACCAGAATTTTGCTGTGTCTCCTGCCCAAGGCCAACAGAGAATGCTGTTCTGCAAGTCTCGCCCGCCCTGATCTGATGGTGACACAATACTCTTATCTCAGAAACTTGTAGTTTCAATTTGCACTTCAGAGATCTGAGCCAATGATCCAGGCTGACACATTCAGAGTGAGTGCTACACTACCAGAAATGTTGCATTTCAGGTTAGATGTTAAATCGAGGCCCTGTCTGCCCTCACATGGATGTAAAAGACAAGCAGGGGAGTTCTCCTCGGTTCCGGACCCATTTTTATCACTCAACCAACATCGCTGAAAACATATTATTTGATCGTTATCACACTGATGTTTGTGGGTGCTTGTGTGTAAATTGGTTCAGTGGTTTCCTACATTGCAACAATGAGTATGCTTCAAATAAAAAGTCTTTAATTGGCTGGGAAACACTTGATGCCCTGGGGTCAGGAATGGTGCACCATCAATGCAACTCTGTTTAACTTAGAATGAATGCAGATCCTCCTGATCTTTGAAGGAGCAGGAAAGGTGATGTCTATAAAGGTTCACCTTAACTGATCCCAGGCTCCCAATGCTGATGTCCATGCAAAATCTAACGGTTCACTTGTATACTGACAAGGTATACAGATAATCAGATTGAATCAAATAAATTGGAGGATGCTAGAAATCTGAAATAAAAACAGCGGAGAGAGAAACAAGAGTTAATGTTTTAAGTCAATTTTTACAGAACTTAAGTGCGATAGAAATGTAATGGGTTATATAATTGGAGTGGGGGAGGTGGGGCAAAATAGATGGTCAGAGATAGTCAAAACTAAAGAGAGACTGACAAAGATGTCATGGACACAAGACAAAGAGAGTGTTGATGGTGACATGAAGATCTGCAAGGCCAGACAGATTTAATCACTTGCCACAAAATGTTATTACACTGCTGGGTGGATACCAAAAGCTACCAAATAGTGAGAAGGAGATAGAAAAACACATTTTCAGGCAAATTACAGAGCAATGCAACAATTTTAGGGTAATGATAATGGGGTCATCTACAATCCTAATGCAGGTTGGTGAAAAGCAGTGCAAATGGGAGTAATTCCTGGAATGTGTACAAGGGAACTTTCTCACCAGTATGTTTCCAGTCCAATGAGGAAAGGAAGAGTGCTAGATTTAGTTCTGGGGAATGAAGTGGGGCAGGTGCAGCATGTGTAACAATCCCCGTAGAGACTGATAACATATTTAGAACTGGCAAAGGTAGCCTGGAGGGTGATTTCATAGTGTATTTGGTGCAGTTTCTTAAACTAATACGTTCTGAACCCAAGCAGGGAACAGTCTTCACTTGGTAAAATGTAATGAGACAAGATTAAGTAATAACCTCACAGTAAGAGGCAAGAACATTCATAATATGATGGAATTTCACATTCGGTTTGAAGGTGAGAAATGTGGGTCTCAAACTACTGTGTTAAACCGAAATAAAGGCAATTACAAAAGTATAAAGACAGTTGACTATAGTGGAATGGGAAAGTAGGTTAAAAGGTAAGTTGGTAGAGAACCAATGGCAGACATTCAGGGATATATTTCAAAACTCAATAAAGATATAGTCAATCCATTGAAGAAGAAAGACTCAATGAGAAAGATATACCATCCATGTCTAACTGGTCGAGAGTTTCAAGTTTTTAGGTGTTCAGATCACCAGCAATCTGTCCTGGTCCCGCCACGTCGACACTAAAGTTAAGAAAACCCACCAACACCTCTATTTTCTCAGGAAGCTCAGGAAATTCAGCATGCCCACTACGACTCTCACCAATTTTTACAGATGCACCATAGATAGCATCCTTTCCAGATGTATTACAGCTTGGTATGACTCCTGCTCTGAACAAGACTGCAAGAAGTTACAAAGGGTTGTGAACAAAGCCCAGTCCATCATGCAAACCAACTGCCCATCTATTGACTCTGTCTACACTTTCCGTTGCCTCGGAAAAGCAGCTAGCATAATCAAGGACCCCATGCACCCGGACATACTATCTTCCATCAGCAAAAAGATACAAAAGTCTGAGAACCCCCATATCCCTTGATCCCTTTAGCCCCAAGAGCTATAGCTAATTCCTTCTTGAAATCACACAATGTTTTGGCCTCAACTACTTTCTGTGGTAGTGAATTCCACAGATTCACCACCCTCTGGTGAAGAAGTTTCTCCTCACCTGGTTCCTAAAACTGCCCATATCCTCAAACTATGACTCCTAGTTCTGGAATCCCCCACCATCAGGAACATTCTTTCTGAATCCACCCTGTCCAATCCTATTAGAATTTTATAAGTTTCGATGAGTTCCCCTCACTCTTCTAAACTCCAATGACTATAATTCTAACCGACTCAATCTCTCCTCATTTGTCAGAACTGCCACCCCAGGAATCAGTCTGGTAAACTTTCGCTGTACTCTATAGAAAGCAGATCCTTCCTCAGATATACTCAAATCCTTTCGCTATGAAGGCCAATATACAATTTGCCTTCTTTGCTGCCTGCTGTACCTGCACACTTAATTTCAGTGACTGATGCATGAGGACACCAAGGTCTCAGTGAGTATCCACCTCTCTCAATTTACACCCATTCAAATAATAATCTGACTTATTATTGCTACTAAAGTGGATAACACATTTATCCACATTATACTGTATCTCCCATGCATATGCCTGTCCAAATCATGCTGAAGCATCTCTGCATCCTCCTCACAGCTCACCCTCCCAACTTTGTAAATCTGCAAATTTGGAGATAATATATTTAGCTCCCTCATCCAAATCATTAATATATAACACACAACAAAAACAGAAAATGCTGGAAGATCACAGTATCTGTGGAGAGAAAATAGAACCAATGTTTTGAGTCTGGGTGACCCTTCTAGTTAATCGGAATCACAGCAGCAAAGTGGAGATCAGACACACAAAGCTCCAAAATATTGAACTTCACCTCTCAGCAAAATCCATTCACACAATTGGGAAGGAAAGTAGCTGTGAGGTTTCAGTATTTAGTAGAATATTTTTCCGTGAAATTTCCTCTATCCCTCTATTGCCACTGAGTTCTTGCCTCGCATTCATTGGTGAGTTCCAGAAAGCCCAGAAATCTGTGTATCCACAGTTAAATCCCAAAGCTCATTGTAAAATCACTCCGAATAAGCGATTAACATATTGAAGTTGGTTCTTTGCCTTTCTCAAGGCCTGTGCTCAAATGCCTGAAGGAGTTTCAGTTCAAATGCTGGTGGGATGCAGCTGGCTTCCAGACCCCCTATCACTTTCAATGTTTTAATTCCCCCCACTCCTCTCCACAGCTCACTGCCTCCTGAAAGTTAACCCTTCCCCCCACGCCATTTATAAAACTGAGGGTCATGTCTGCCATCTTAACAGGCTTCTCATTTGAACTGCCAACTTCAAAGATTTGTGTGCATATTCCCTCAGATTTCTCTGACCCTGCAACTTCTATGAAATTGTGCCATTTGGTTAATATTGTCTCTCCTCATTCTTCCGAATAAAACGTAATACTTCACACTTCTCTGTGTTGAATTTCATTTGTCTGTGCCTGCCCATATCACCACCTGTGTGTGGCCTTCTGAAGCACCAGCTGCAGACTTTGAAACTATCCTCTGTATACCCAAGTTCCGATCATTAATATATATGAAAAGAGCAGTGGCTGCAACACTGATCCCTAACCCCAACAGTAATAAGAGTAACATATGTACAAGTACCTATAGTGGTAACCATCTATGGTTCACCACACTTTCCAAAAGGACATTAATGAACGAGATGGGTTTTTACAACAATCAGTGATAGTTTCATGGTCACTATTATGAAGATCTTTTAATTCCAAAGTTTGTTAATTGAATTTAAATTCTACAGCTGCTATGATGAGATTTGAATCCATGCCCCCAGAGCCTGGGTCTCTGGTTTACTTGACCAATGATGTTACCACACATCCACTGTCTCTAAATCAATTTTGTAGCCACGCTACCAGCAGCCCTTTAATTTATAAATTTTGCTAACAAGTCTATTATGTGGTACCTCCTTTTTATTCATTCATGGAATCTGGGCTTCACTGGCTCGGCCAACGTTTATTGCCGTTCCCTAATTGCCCTTGAGATGGTGTTGAACAATTGCAGTCCATGTGGTCCTTATCAAACACCTTTTGAAAGCCCATTCAAAGAACATCAAACACAATACCCTCATTCCTCTTTGTTACTTCAACAACAAACTCAGTGAAGTTTGTCAAATATGATTTACCTTTAACAAATCATGCTTGCTGTGATTTATTCATGCAACTTTCCACGTGAAAATTAATCTTGTCCCGGCTTAATATCACTAAAAGTTTCCCCACGGCTGGTGTTAGGCTGACCAGCATGCGATTATCACTTTCCTGTTTTTCGAACAGAGGTGAAATGTTTCCAATTCTTTAGTCCCCTGGCACCAACCTGAATATAGATTTTATCCTTTTGACTAAGATCAAATCTGAGATTGGATGTAATGCCTATTCTTGTCAGCTTGGATTTAGTATGTCTCTTTTGTAAGGACCATGAATTGGATTCAATTTGAATTTGAATCGGTTTTTGGAACAAACAAGGATATGGATTAGGGGCTTGTCATGTCCACTCTGCGCACTGGCTTTGTGTTATATATTTTTGTGTGGCTGGCTTCTGGAATTGTTCAGAAAGGTTTCAGACTTCATTAGGAACAAGGAAGGTATTTATTGATAAGAGAAACTTAGCAGAGATGGGTTTCAGCTCTTGGCTGACCTGGAGAAATGCTTCAGTCTTGACTTGCTTACAGTGTGGCTTCCAGATGATTCTGCCTGAGAGGACTCCATCCTCTGGTGTGATCAATCTCAGTTTTCATTGGTCTCTCAAGTCAGGTGACCCTCTTCTGTTGTACTCTCTTAAAGAGACAGACACCACATACACAACACCCTCCCCTTTAACTTCCTAATACAATCTTTAAAATCAATGTACCCAACCCACATTCTCAATAAACATTATACACACAAGTTAGACATTTGTAAACCGATGTAGCAATTGGTCAGTGGAGCGATCTTGAGGCTTTTATTTAACATAACGCTGAAAGCAGGCTTCAACTATACACAGTTCCAAACATAATCTTGCATGGGATTCTTCCATACAGACTTGCTGCTTTCTGAATTCTGTCCTGGACTGTGCGCTGACCAGAGACTACACACTTTATTCTGTGAATGGTGTCACTCTCCAATCCACTGCTTATCCTTTTCTCTGTCAAGCAATTTACTTTACAATGCACCATCATTGCAACACAACATAACACAACGCAGTCTTAGGTCTTGACAGTTCTTGCACAGTCTCAGTTTGTCACCTGTGAAGGAAATGATTGTGGTACTCTGGTACTTAGGTCGTGTGATAAAGTTTCTTCTCTTCTTAGCACTTCTATTTGGCATGTTGTCCACCAACCATGTTATCATATTAGTTCTTGTGCATTTCTATTGATGTGACCATTTCAGCAATCATGTTCTGGCATGTAACGTCAGTTTACTTTTCCGCCTGAATTGCTGCTTGTCTAGTTCCCTCCAGCACAATGTCCACAACTGGGTGGCTTCATTTTCCAATCTCTTCCTTTTGTCTTCTGTATCAACCAATCTTCTGGTTGAACAAAAATAGAAAAATGCTGGAAAATTTCAGCAGGTCTGGCAGCTTCGTCAGAGCCCTGACCCTTTGTCAGGACTCTGACGAAGAGTCATCTAGACTTGAAACGTTGGCTCTACTCTCTCTCCTCAGATGCTGTCAGACCTGCTGAGATTTTCCAGCATGTTTCTGTTTTTGTTTCAGATTCCAACATCCACAGTATTTTGCTTTAATCTTCTGCTTAGACCTGAGTAGTTCTTCATTTGATGCATGTGCTTTCTCCTCCACCTGTATTTTGCACTTAGTTGCAGTTTGGTCTGAGCCATTTCCAGCTCTATCTACCACCATTATTTTTGTACTCTTTTTCTTTGTCTTGATATTCATCTGTGTATCCTTAGATGAACTGACAATTTTAAGTAGTCATAGAGTCATAGTCATAGAGGCTTACAGCATGGAAACAGGCCCTTCAGCCCAACTTGTCCATGCTGCCCTTTTTTTTTTAAACCCCTAAGCTATCCCCAATTGCCCGCATTTGGCCCATATCCCTCAATACCCATCGTACTCATGTAACTATCTAAATGCTTTTTAAAAGACAAAATTGTACCCGCTTCTACTACTACCTCTGGCAGCTTGTTCCAGACACTCACCACCCTCTGTGTGAAAAAATTGTCCCTCTGGACACTTTTGTATCTCTCCCCTCTCACCTTAAACCTATGCCCTCTAGTTTTAGACTCCCCTACCTTTGGGAAAAGATAATGACTATCTATCTGATCTATGCCCCTCATTATTTTATAGACCTCTATAAGATCACCTCTCAGCCTCCTATGCCCCAGAGAAAAAAGTCCCAGTCTATCCAACCTCTCTTTATAACTCAATCCATCAAGTCCTGGTAGCATCCTAATAAATCTTTTCTGCACTCTTTCTAGTTTAATAATATCCTTTCTATAATAGGGTGACCAGAATTGCACACAGTATTCCAAGTGTGGACTTACCAATGTCTTGTACAACTTCAACAAGACATTCCAACTCCTGTATTCAATGTTCTGACTGATGAAACCAAGCATGCCGAATGCCTTCTTCACCACTCTGTCCACCTGTGACTCCACTTTCAAAGGAGCTATGAACATGTACCTCTAGATCTCTTTGTTCTGTAACTCTCCCCAATGCCCTACCATTAACTAAGTAAGTCCTGCCCTGGTTCAATCTACCAAAATGCATCACCTCGCATTTGTCTAAATTAAACTCCATCTGCCATTCGTCAGCCCACTGGCCCAATTGATCAAGATCCCATTGCAATTGGAGATAACTTTCTTCACTGTCCACTATGCCACCAATCTTGGTGTCATCTGCAAACTTACTAACCATGCCTCCTATATCCTCATCCGAATCATTAATATAAATGACAAATAACAGTGGACCCAGCACTGATCCCTAAGGCACACTGTTGGTCCCAGGCCTCCAGTTTGAAAAACAATTCTCTACAACCACCCTCTGGCTTCTGTCAAGAAGCCAATTTTGTATCCATTTAGATACCTCAACCTGGATCCCGTGAGATTTAACCTTATGCAACAACCTACCATGTGGTACCTTGTCAAAGGCCTTGCTAAAGTCCATGTAGGCAACATCAACTGCACTGCCCTCATCTACCTTCTTGGTCCATCTTTGTTAAAAGAGTTCACTGCAGTGATCACAGTCTTCAACCCAGCTTTATTTTCCAACTGCTGCCTTCCCAATATCTCACTCAATTGAGAGTTGTTTGTATCTGATGATTAAGCTGTTCTTCATGGTTTCTGATTCTCATTCTCAGAATGTGCAAGTTTTTCTTTAGTCCATTTGTCTCATGTAAACATTGTTCCATTAGCATTCCAACCTTGAATTCCAGCACTTTGATTCAATTTGATTTGATTTATTATTGTCACATGTATTGGGAGACAGTGAAAAGGATTGTTTCTAGATTTCACTCCTGAATGAGCTGGCTATAATATTTAGACTATGGGCCCTAGTCCTGGAGGATTTCAAAATAATGGAGAGTTTTGTTGGTTTGAACATGGAAATATTCTATTCTCTGCTTGTGAAATCAGTGAATTGAGATCAATTTAAAATTATCACAGAGAAATTAGGAGAAATGTCCTTACATAGAGAGTTTGCACAGATTTACAACAGAGAAGAGTTGAGAGAGACCATTGAAATTTCAAAAGTGCAGATAAAGTTTAAAGGACAGGTATTAAATGCCTATTCACAGAGAAACTTTGGATTGATCCAGCCAGCACTTAAAATCCAAAAAGCATCAGTCTGCGCTGTAAATATTTATGATTCTACCTACCTTTGAGTACAGAAAATTAAGGGGTGATCTTACTGAAGTGTTCAAGATGATTAAAGTAATTGAGCAGATGGATAGATAGAAACAATTTCCTCAGGTGTGACAGTCCAGAACAAGGAGCATAACAATAAAATGAAAGGCAGGCCCTTCACATAAAGAGTAGTGGAAATCTGGAATATGTCCATCAACCCCCCTCCCCCACCCCCCCGTCCCCCCCCCCCCCCCCCCCCGAAAACATTGTTGAAGCTGGGGATCAATTGAAAATTTCAAAACTAATTTTCATTAGGCAAGGATATTAATGGTTATGGAGCCATGTCAGGAGATGGTGTTAAGACACATATCAGCAGTGGCGGACTGACACTTTGTGGGGCCCCGCATTCACCTTCATTTCTGGGGCCCCCACTGACATCATGCCCCTTCCCCCAATTATGTAATGCCTCTCCCGACCACGCCCATCCTCATCCCAAGGTGCAAGCCACAAAAATACGGAAATCAATCACTGTTTAATGGCTCTCATGCTTTCTAACTTAGAAAAACACACCTGCATAAATAATTGCTGGATTGAAATCCAAGCTTACCTCTTGTCAGATTGACGTTAAAAATGGTCAATATGGCAATGTGAGTCTTGAGGTGAGCAAACATGGAATTTGCTGATGAGTAACGAGATGAAAAAAAATCAGCTAATATCACCACTGCAGTACAGGCCAGTGCAGGACAGAATGAGCCAGTCCAGTGCAGGAGCAAATCCTCCAATCGACAAGATACATACGCTGCCATTCTGTATATTTAAGAGTCTCATTCAATTTCAAAAATAAAAGTTAACTTCCTTACATCCTCTTACAAAATCAAAGCACTTATTGCCGTAATTCACATAAGTGGAGTGTCCAGTGAGTCCAAATCCAACATCAGTGGTTGTGTCTACAGGATTCCATTCTTCATCCTGAAGAAACTTTCTGAAGGCCAGTCTTGAGAGCGATGGTGGTTGGAACTATCTGCATGTGACCAGCTGCAGCCATTATATCAGACCAATAATGGTTCATTTTGAAAAATAGAATTTAAACATGAGAATATGGAAGAGGGGCAGATTTTTAAGTTTTTCTTGCTTTATTGATTGTTGGCATGGCAATTTAGATTGTTTTTCTTCCACACTTTTTCTTCACAAAATCGTTAATTACATCATCGTAAGTAAAATCTTGTAAAGGCTCACTTTCAATTGTCAATATTGCTGAACTTGTCAAATGATCCTGACTCATCGTACTTTGCAAATAATGCTTAACTCTTTAGTGCAGAAAAAGAATGTTCACCGAAAGCATTTATGACAGTTATTGTTAAAAATATTTTCAGAATGGTTTCCACATTTGGAAAGATTGCCTGCAAACCATCACATATAAGTCTGTACAAATCAGCTGGTGATCTCGAAACACATCATTATTTGTGAAATGAATAAATTATTTCACTTCATCTTCAAAGAGCTTTGTGTCGATGTCCTTCCAGTAGAATTCACTTAATTTCTTATTTCAGTGGCCCTTAGCATTCTCATCCAAACTTCTGCTGAAATCACACAAAATAAATCAACAGTTTTCTTCAAAGATTCACTTCTATTTTGCAATTGCACCATTATTGTGTCACAAATAATATTGACAGTGTCAATTCCTCCCTGCCCCTCACCCTAACAGTGCAAATCACTTTCTATTTTCTATTGTTTTCAGCTCTGATGAAGGGTCATCCAGACTCGATGTTAGCTTTATTCTCTCTCCACAGATGATGTCAGACCTGCTGAGATTTTCTAGCATTTGCTGTTTTTGTGTTGACAGTCTCAATGATGATCTTCTCTTTCCCTTTTAAAGTAATTTCATTATCTCTAGTTTCATCAAAAAACACCTTTCACGTCTGTATGGAACTATATTTTTTGTTAATGTTAATGCCTCTGCTTCCACAGAGCTATAGTCATTTCAAACTTCCATGGCAAAACTTTTAACTGAGGCTAACAATTGTGCAGCATTCAAAAAAGTTGTATCAACATTTTGATGCAATTTTCTGATGACATCACAGGATTCAGCTGCAACATTGCTGATTAAATTCAAGGAGTGACTTGAACATGGGATGAATAATGCACAGGGATGAACAATGCATTATTCATCATGCTTGTAGACCTGATTATTTTCATCGTTATTGAAGCTCTGTCCACAACAATTTTTGATGTCCAACCTAAATTTGCAATGATTTCCAAAACAGTTAGTTCCAGGCACTCAGAAGTGCTGGATTGTAACTGAACAAACCAAAGGAATTGCTCTTCAATTTTACCATCGCTGGCCACATATCTTAAAATTAATGTTAATTGTTCCACATGACTCATATCTGGTGTTAAATCAATTATTTGGAATAGTATTTGGCACCTTTTATTTCATTAGTGAATTGGTTTCTGAGCTGTTCTGCCATTATAGTGAAGTCATCACAGGATCTGTATGTTAAAAGGTTGGTCTTCCCTAAGCTATGATAATTTCTTAAATGTTCTCTGAGAAGCTTATCAAATCCACTGAAATAATGAAGGCAGACTGAAAAGTCGCCTTTTCGATTTGACAATGATGACTCATCATGTCCTCTGAGAGGTCGCAAAGCAGAAAGCAGTTTGATTGTAGCAACATGTCTCAGCACTTTCCTCCAATAAGATCACTTTTTCAAATTGAGTTGATGACGCAGAATCAATACTTCCAGATAGTTTACAGCTTTGAACAAATGCTCACATAGCTTTAATAAGAGCTTTGGAAGTTTCATTATCAACAGATATCTTCCAGCATTTCTCCAGTTAGAGTACCCATCGATGATTGCTTGCTTCCCTTTATCATGTGTGATATCTCAAAGGATTGGTGACCACCAAGTTTAGAAATTAAACCAACTATTTACTGTAACAAATAAACTTTGCCCCTTTTGAGGGCAATTTTTTCACACAGAGGGTGGTAAGTGTCTAGAACAAGCTGCCAGAGATAATAGTAGAGGTGGGTACAATTTTGTTTTTTAAAAAGCGTTTAGACAGTTACATAGGTAAGATGGGTATGGGTGAAATGTGGGCAATTGGGATTATCTTAGGGGTTTAAAAAAAAAGGGCGACATGGACAAGTTGGGCTGAAAGGCCTGTTTCCATGCTGTAAACCTCTATGACTCAATGACTATGAGTGCAAGAAATGTGCTACCGACTACTTTGACTCCAGTCTCTGACTGACTGAGAAAGCCTGTGCTCAACCCCAGGTTTCACGCTCTTCGGCCCGGTTAGCCAATCAGTCACGTGATCCCCTGAAACCTCACCCTAAAAGGGGCTCACTACTACATCAGGATCAAGGATAATTTACAAACGTAACAGTAGACTGCCTTAGAGTTTTCCAAAAAAAATCAACCAATTTCTAATTTCCACCATTCCATTTATCTTCACCCTCAGAAAATGGGCCTCATGAAAACTTCCAACCTGCTTTCAGCCTCCAACTCAAATGCTTTTCTCAAATTTTCCCTATTACCTATGTTTTTTGGTTTACTTAGGACAAAATATTCCATCATACCCAATGGAACAGATTTTGGCCGTAAGGCAATGCCTTCCCTTACTTCAACAGAATAAATATTTTGTGGTTCTATTACCATTTCAAATTCCACTTCTTGTTCAACTTTTTCAGGCGGTGCAGTTTCTCCCGTCATCAGCAAGGTTAAGTCATCAGATAATTCACCCATACTTTTGGTGGATGAGGGTGAGTGTGCAGTTTGTGCATAGTTCAATACTTCAAACTTTTTAAAGTAAAATGACAAACTGTCTTTTTGCCCAGTTTCGCTCTCTTGCCTCACCTTCAATTTTCTGCACTTTTGACTGCCAGTTTGATAGTGTCGTTTCATGTTGACTGATCTTTCTTCATTTTAATGATTATGAATTTTCTGAAAGAGTAAGCTTTCTTTGCCCTTCTCAGCCCTGAAGGTCAAGTCACCCCGATCCCCTCAATGACCAACGCTTCATACCTCACCTCAATGACATCGCCTCACTGCTGGCGCGAGCTGTCTGGCCATGGCCTCACCTACCCAGCTCTCATCAGCCCTGGCCTGGGGTTCGAGTCACCCCACTGCTCCCTTCAATGACCTGCACCTCACACCTCACCTCGCTTGATGACCTTGCCTCGCTGCTGGTTGCCTGACTCTGGCATGCCCAGCCCTCCTCAGCTCCGAGGGTGGACTGGCACCTCACACCTCACCTTGACCTTGCCTCATTGCTGGCTGCCTGGCCATAGCCTCTGGTCCTTAACCCTCGGTCAAGATCGAGAATCCTACTGTTTATTTCATAAGAACACAGGTGATCTTCACCTTGACTGCTGTCTCTCTACCTCCTCATTACCTCAACAACTTTGGTTCAGTGTTTTCCCACTCTAAGGGGATTTTCTACCAAACATAGTCTGATGTCATTCTGCATTGCCTACTGGTAGGCTCATTTGTATTTGTTGAGACTATCAGCAAACACAAAGCTATCAGGCTCTGATTGGTGTCCAAGAGCTGCCCACAGACGCCAACCAGCACGGGACTGCCCCATTGATTAGGGTCCTGTGTCTAGGCACGGTGTGTTGCATCGTAAGTCCGCCTTGATTCAGCCATGAATTCATTGAAGGGCAGAACAGGCTCAAGGGGCTGAATAACCTCCTCCTGTTCCTATCTATTCAACTATGTTTGATAGGGGCGGCACGGTAGCACAGTGGTTAGCACTGCTGCTTCACAGCTCCAGGGGCCTGGGTTCGATTCCCGGCTTGGGTCACTGTCAGTGTGGAGTTTGCACATTCTCCTCGTGTCTGTGTGGGTTTCCTCCGGGTGCTCCGGTTTCCTCCCACAGTCCAAAGATGTGCGGGTTAGGTTGATTGGCCATGCTAAAATTGCCCCTTAGTGTCCTGGGATGCGTAGATTAGAGGGATTAGTGGGTAAAATATGTAGGGATATGGGGGTAGGGCCTGGGTGGGATTGTGGTCGGTGCAGACTCGATGGGCCGAATGGCCTCTTTCTGTACTGTAGGGTTTCTCTGATTTCTCTTCTCTGATATGCCTTTGCCTGACCAAAGATGCTAACAGCCCAAATCACTAACTGCCTGCAACCTCATCCCTGAATATATCTTAGGCCTGCCAGGTGACCTCTGGATTGTCTGACCGTCCATTACGTTCTATTGACTTGCTACTGGTTCTGGATGGGAAGTTAGCCAGTGGCATGTTAAAGTGGGCTTTTAAATCGACTAGACCAATCTGATGGGCAAGCTACTTACTCTAGGCCACATTCTGCTCTGGAGCTAAAACTTCCCCCCTCCTTCCTTCTCTTGACACAACCAAGGGCAGCATAGTGGCACAGTGGTTAGCACTGCTGCTTCACAGCTCCAGGGACCTGGGTTCAATTCCCGGCTTCGGTCACTGTCTGTGTGGAGTTTGCACATTCTCCCTGTGTCTGCGAGGCTTTCCTCCGGGTGCTCCGGTTTCCTCCCACAGTCCAAAGATGTGTAGGTTAGGTGGGTGGCCATGCTAAATTGCCCCTTAGTGTTCCGGGATGTATAGGTTAGGGGGATTAGCTGGGTAAATGTGTTGGGATGTGGGGATAGGACCTGGAATAGGATTGTTGCTGGTGCAGCCTCGATGGGCTGAATGGCCTCCTTCTGCACTGTAGGGTTTCTATGATTTTTATGATTCTAAGATAAGGAGCACAGGAACCCACAAGTCACATTTCATAAAAAAGGTTTTAGATCTAAATGCAAATGAAATTCAGCACGGCTTGAATCCCATCCCCCAGCCCCAATAAACCATTTCTCACACCCACTATCATTAGATCCTGTGATTTTAGGAGTGAACACAATTGTCTATGATGACTGCCTGTACATGGTGCATTGTGAAATATGGGCCTTACCTGACAATGACCACATGCTGCAGTAGGGCTGCTACCCTCTCAGTTTGGGACAGGGAGCACATCCATACAGACGGGCAGCATCAGTGCAGATCCTCAAATGTCTGTGTCATAGAGTTCTTGGGGAAGAGATACTGGGAATGTCATAATGAATATGTCTTAAATTTTATGTAGCGATTTTGCTCTTCAGTCAAAATGATTTTGCTGATTATGAACAGTTTCATTCTATTTTGAAGCCACTAAAACCTCAATTTTCTTGCAGTGTACTGCACCTGATCTTGACCCAGAAGAAAGTAAAATCCAAACTTTAGAAGACAGAGAATGCAAAGAAGCATAATAGGTTAAATCGTTATGCTGGAACAGGAGTGTATGCGCAATGCATTGTTCATTCACCAACCAACTGCAGTGTCAGAAAGCTGCAGAAAGAGAGAGATGATGTTCACTGCAATGCTAAATTCAGCATCTGAGCCAACTCACGGTTTCAGAATATAGTTGATCATCAGCTCTGAAAAACAGATAAACAAATATGTGTTCTATAAACCCTTCCACCTTGATACAAACCCATCATGACATATTGGCAGGGACTTTTTTTGCAGTTCTTTCATATTAAAGCATTGACAGAAAAACACCATTCATGTTTCACTAACTGACCACCCTGGCCTAGGGTCAACATTGGTAAAATTGTTAAATTAATTACCGAACACTATCATCCAACACAGAAAGCTTTAAATAAAGCCAATTAAACAGGTCAAGCATTAGGCAAAAATAGCAATGTTTAAACTGCTAAAACATCTCTATACACTGGTGGTCATTTTCATTTTGAGGTTTTTTAAATTCTTTCTTAGTGTTGTGGGAAATGTACCACTGAGTCAGGCTTGAAGGTTTCAAGAATACAGTTTTATTTTAACGAAGCTTCATGGAGAAAAGGCACTAACAAGCAGCACACCTTCTCTCAATGAGACAATAGGAGCGGTCCATCTTTATACCCTTTACACAATAGATGGACCGGACATCTAGCCATTATCACATCGTTGTAATCAAGTAGGTGATCAATTGTTAACACATCGTTATAGACAAATACAGACAGATACAGACATAAGCATGTTAACATCGCATTGTTCTATGAATGGATACATTTCCTTCGTCAGTGACCATCAATGGTTTTAGTTTCGGTCTATTCATATAGTAATTTACAGTAATTGGTTTTCCTGCAGTTATGTATTCCCGATCCCACCTGTAGCTAATCTCGTTATCCAACCCTATTGTCCTTATCCTAAAGAGTGCCTCAAGCCCTGGCTGGCTTCCTGCAGGATTTGATTCCTGCATGTTTAACTTTGAATAGCTGTCTGTCCTTTATGTTTTAATCTCAGGTGGCTGTCTGTACTGAAAGTCAGTGCCTGTTTAATGTCTCTTTCCCAGGTGACTGTTTATGTGCCAGGCAGCCATTTTATGTGTACCCATCTGTATATTTTTCCCACTTCATTAGGATGTGGGCATGGAAAGGCTAGCATTTGTTGCCCATCCCTCATTGTCCTTGAACTGAATGTCTCACTCAGTCATTTCCCCTTTGTGTTTACCGTGGAGAAAGAAATTAAGATTTGGGAACCTGGGAAAGTTAGTGGGCCAGTTCGCATTACTGCAGAGGAGATGATGGAAGTTTTAAAATGTATGAAGGTGGATAAAAATCCTGGCCCTGACTAGGTATATCCAAGAACACTGTGTGAGGCTAGAGAAGAAATTGCTGGAGCTCTGGCTGAGTTATTTGTATCATTGTTAGCCGCAGGTGAGGTACCAGAAGACTGGAGGGTAGCAAATGTTGTGCCCTTATTTAAGAAGGGCTGCAATGTAAAACCTGGGAATAATCGACCGGTCAGCCTAACATCTGTGGTGGGTAAGTTACTAAAGAGGATTCTGAGGGATAGATATACAGGCATTTGGAAAATCAGGATTTGATTAGAAGTAGTCAGCACAGCTTTGTGCATGGGAAATCATGCCTTCCAAATTTTTAGAGTTCTTTGAAGTGACCGGGAAGGTTGATGAGGGCCGGGCAGTAGACGTAGTCTATATGGACTTCAGTAAGGCCTTTGACAAAGTTCCACATGGTAGGCTGTTCTGGAAGGTTAAATCACATGGAATCTAGGGAGAGCTGGCAAATTGGATATACAATTGGCTTGATGGTAGGAAGCAGAGGGTAATGGTGGAAGGATACTTGTCGGACTGAAGGCCTGTGACTAGTAGTGTGCCTCAGGGGTCAGTGCTGGCCCACTGCTGTTTGTTATCTATATCAACAATTTGGATGAAAATGTACAAGGCATGACCAGTAAGTTTGCAGATGACACTAAAATAGGTGGTATTGTAGAAATGAGGAAGACAATCAAAAATTGCAGCAAGATCTTGATCAGTTGGGGAAGTTGGCCAAGAAATGGCAAATAGAGTTCAATACAGATAAGTGTGAGGTGTTGCATTTTGAAAAGTCAAATCTAAGTAGGACTTTCACAGTGAATGGTAGGACCTTAGGGAGTATCGTGGAACAGAGAGACCTTGGAGTTCAGGTGCATGGTTCTCTAAAGGTGGAGGAGTCACAGGTAGATAGGGTAGTGAAGAAGGCTTTTGGCATGGTGGCCTTCATCAGTCAGGGCATTGAGTATAGAAGTTGGGAAGTTATGTTGCAGCTGCACAGGATGTTGGTGAGGCCGCATCTGGAGTATTGTGTTCAGTTTTGTTCGCCTTGCTATAGGAAAGATGTTACTAAACTGAAGAGAGTGCAGAAGAGATTTACAAGGATGTTGCCAGAACTCAAGGGACTGAGTTACTGGGAGAGATTGGACAGGCTAGGACTTTTTTCTTGGAGCGTGGGAGACTGAGAGGTTTTAAAGAGGCATATAAGATCATGAGAGGCATGGATAGGGTGAATGCACTCAGTCTTTTTCCCAGGGTTGGGGAACCGAGAACTAGAGGGCATAGGTTTAAGTTAAGTGGGGAAAGAATAAATGGGAACCCGAGGAGCAACTTTTTTACATAGATGTTGGTATGTATGTGGAATGAACTGTCGGAGGAAGTGGTTGAGGCAGGGACATTGACAACATTTAAAAGGCATTTGGACAGATACATGGATAGGAAAGGTTTAGAAGGATATAGGCCAAATGCAAGCAAATGGGTTATCTTAGATGAGCATTTTGGTCGGAATGGACCAGTTTGGGCCAAAGAGCCTGTCTCCATGCTGTAGACTCTATGATTCAATGGTTTCAGAGGGCAGTTAAGAGTCAGTAACATTGTTGTGGTTCAGAGTCACATGTAGTCCAAGCCAGGTAAGGATGGGTGGCACAGTAGTACAGTGGTTAGCACTGCTGCTTCACAGCTCCAGGGACCTGGGTTCGATTCCTGGCTTGGGTCACTGTCTGTGTGGAGTTTGCACATTCTCCTCGTGTTTGCGTGGCTTTCCTCTGGGTGCTCCGGTTTCTTCCCACAGTCCAAAGATGTGCGGGTTAGGTTGATTGGCCATGCTAAAAATTGCCCTTAGTGTCCTGAGATGCATAGGTTAGAGGGATTAGTGGGTAAATATGTAGGGATATGGGGGTAGGGCCTGGGTGGGATTGTGGTTGGTGCAGATTCGATGGGCCGAATGGCCTCTTTCTGTACTGTAGGGTTTCTATGATTCTATGATTTCTTTCCCTAAAGGACATTAGTGAACCAGATGATTTTTATGACTATCAATAAAAACTTAATGGTCACCATCACTAGCTTTTTAATTCCAGATTTTATTAATTGAATTCAAATTCCATCAGCTGCCATGGTGCGATCAGAACCTCAGTGTATTAGTCTGGGCTTCTAGAATACTAGAAATTATGCACTTTCACAGACTAGCTCAGTGAACAAAAAGGCATTTATTTAGTGATCTTCAAGAGCAGCAACATGTTTGCAGCAACTTAAAAATACTTCTGATAAAAGCAAAAAACAGCGGATGCTGGAAACAAACAAAAACAGAAAATGCTGGAAAATCTCAGCAGGTCTGACAGCCTCTTTGGGGAGAGAATAGATGTGGAGACGCCGGCGTTGGACTGGGGTAAACACAGTAAGAAGTCTCACAACACCAGGTTAAAGTCCAACAGGTTTATTTGGTAGCAAAAGCCACTAGCTTTCGGAGCGCTGCTCCTTCGTCAGGTGAGTGGGAGTTCTGTTCACAAACAGGGCATATAAAGACACAAACTCAATTTACCAAATAATGGTTGGAATGCGAGTCTTTACAGGTAATCAAGTCTTAAAGGTACAGACAATGTGAGTGGAGAGAGCGTTAAGCACAGGTTAAAGAGATGTGTATTGTCTCCAGACAGGACAGTTAGTGAGATTTTGCAAGCCCAGGCAAGTCGTGGGATTACAGATAGTGTGACATGAACCCAAGATCCCGGTTGAGGCCGTTCTCATGTGTGCGGAACTTGGCTATCAGTCTCTGCATTGCTGCAACTGCCTCAGTACTCAACGTCGACAACTGCCAGTTTCCAGATGCAATTTTACAACTCATCCGCTTCATCTTGGACCACAATGTCTTCACCTTCAACAACCAGTTCTTCATTCAGACACACGGAACAGCCATGGGGACCAAATTCGCACCTCAATATACCAACATCTTCATGCACAGGTTCGAGCAAGACCTCTTCACCACACAGGACCTTCAACCGATGCTATACACTGGATACATCGATGACATTTTCTTCCTTTGGACTTATGGTGAACAATCACTGAAACAACTATATGATGACATCAACAAGTTCCATCCCACCATCAGACTCACCATGGACTACTCTCCGGAATCGGTTGCATTCTTGGACACACGCATCTCCATTAAGGACGGTCACCTCAGCGCTTCACTGTACCGCAAGCCCACGGATAACCTCACAATGCTCCACTTCTCCAGCTTCCACCCTAAACACGTTAAAGAAGCCACCCCCTACGGACAAGCCCTCCGTATACACAGGATCTGCTCAGATGAGGAGGATCGCAACAGACACCCACAGACACTGAAAGATGCCCTCATAAGAACAGGATATGGCGCTCGACTCATCGATTGACAGTTCCGACACGCCACAGCGAAAAACCGCACCGACCTCCTCAGAAGACAAACACGGGACATGGTGGACAGAATACCCTTCGTCGTCCAGTACTTCCCCGGAGCGGAGAAGCTACGACATCTTCTCCGGAGCCTTCAACATGTCATTGATGAAGACGAACATCTCGCCAAGGCCATCCCCACAACCCCACTTATTGCCTTCAAACAACCGCACAACCTCAAACAGACCATTGTCCGCAGCAAACTACCCAGCCTTCAGGGGAACAGTGACCACGACACCACACAACCCTGCCACAGCAACCTCTGCAAGACGTGCCAGATCATCGACATGGATGCCATCATCTCACGTGAGAACACCATCCACCAGGTACACGGTACATACTCTTGCAACTCGGCCAACGTTGTCTCCCTGATACGCTGCAGGAAAGGATGTCCCGAGGCATGATACATTGGGGAGACCATGCAGACGCTCCGACAACGGATGAATGAACACCGTTCGACAATCACCAGGCAAGAGTGTTCTTTTCCTGTTGGGGAACACTTCAGCGGTCACGGGCATTTGACCTCTGATCTTTGGGTAAGCGTTCTCCAAGTCGGCCTTCACGACACACGACAGCGCGGAGTCGCTGAGCAGAGACTGATAGCCAAGTTCCACACACATGAGGACGGCCTCAACCGGGATCTTGGGTTTATGTCACACTATCTGTAATCCCCACGACTTGCCTGGGCTTGCAAAATCTCACTAACTGTCCTGTCTGGAGACAATACACATCTCTTTAATCTGTGCTTAACGCTCTCTCCGCTCACATTGTCTGTACCTTTAAGACTTGATTACGTGTAAAGACTCGCATTCCAACCATTATTTTGTAAATTGAGTTTGTGTCTTTACATGCCCTGTTTGTGAACAGAACTCCCACTCATCTGACGAAGGGGCAGCGCTCCGAAAGCTAGTGGCTTTTTCCACCAAATAAACCTGTTGGACTTTAACCTGGTGTTGTGAGACTTCTTACTGGGAGAGAATAGAGCCAGTGTTTCAAGTCTAGATGACCCTTCATCAGCTCTGATGAAGGGTCAGCTAGACTTGAAACATTGGCTTTATTCTCTCCCCACAGATGCTGTCAGACCTGTTGAGATTTTCCAACATTTTCTGTTTTTGTGTTAAAATAATTCTGCCTCGGAGAACTCCTCCCCCTGGGGTGATTCCCCACTCTGAGTTCCGAATGGTCTCCCAAGTGACCCTTACTCTGCTGTCTTGCCCTCAAAGAGACAATCACTATACTAGTTCACTAACGTTTCCATGACACCATTGTCTCCCCCCAATAATGCGGTAAAGTAGGGGATGGTGGATCAGCAGGCTGTTTTACACCTCACTTCATTTCTATTCCTCCCAAAGTCAACACTGCCCTCCAATGAGTGAATGACAGCAGTTGGTCCCTTTCTCTCTTGACTGAAGATATATCCCACTTGACTTCATTTCATGAGTATCTATTCTCCATCACTCCAGTGGTTATAATTCATGTGGACCGTTGGGGGTGAATTTTCTCATATGTGTTGGGAATGTTTCATTGATGCACAGTATGGATGTTGAGCCAAAACTTGTCATCAAGGCATCCACTGGTGCAACTTTATATGAGACAGGCTCCTAATTGGTCACCTCTGCCATTATTGTTCAATCAAGGATTTTTTTATTCATTTGTGGGACATGGGCGTCGCTGGCTGGCCAGCATTTATTACCCATCCCTAGTTGTCCTTGAGAAGGTGGTGGTGAGACACCTTCTTGAATTGCTGCAGTCCATGTGCTGTAGGTTGACCCACAATGCCATTAGGAAGGGAATTCCAGGATTTAGATCCAGTGACTGCGGAGGAACGGTGATATATTTCCAAGTCAGGAAAGTGAGTGGCTTGGAGGAGAACTGGCAGGTGGTGTTCCCATGTATCTGCTGCCCTTGTCTTTCTAGATGGAAGTGGTCGTGGGTTTGGAAGGTGCTGTTTAAGGATCTTTGGTGAATTGCTGTACTGCATCTTGTAGATAGTACACACTGCTGCTACTGAGCGTCGATGGTGGAGGGATTGAATGTAAACGTGGTACCAATCAACCAAGGATGGTGTCAAGCTTCTTAAGTGATGCTGGAGCTGCACCCCATCCAGGCAAGTGGGGAGCATTCCATCACACTCCTGGCTTGTGCCTTGTAGATGGTGGACAGGCTTTGGTAAGTTAGGAAGTGAGTTACTCGCTGCAGTATTCCAAGCCTCTGAAATGCTCTTGTAGCCACTGTGTTAGTGTGGCAAATCCAGTTGAGTTTCTGGCCAATGGTAACCTCAAGGATGTTGACAGTTGGGGATTCAGTGATGGTAACACCCTTGAATGTCAAGGGGCAAGGGTTACAGTGTCTCTTATTGATGATGGTCATTGCCTGGCATTTGTGTGGCACGAATGTTGCTTGCCACTTGTCAACCTAAGCCTGGATATTGTCCAGATCTTGTTGCATTTGAACATGGATTGCTTCAGTATCTGAGGAGTCATGAATGGTATTAAACATTGTGCAATCATCGGCAAACATCTCCACTTCTAACCTTGCGACGAACGGAAGGTCATTGATGAAGCAGCTGAAGATGGTTGGGCCTAGGACTACCCTGAGGGACTCCTGAAGAGATATCCTGGAGCTGAGATGAATGACCCTCCACAACCAAAACCATCTTTCTATGTACCAGGTATGACTCCAGCCAGCGGAGAATTTGCCCCCTGATACCCATTGATTCCAGTGTTGCGAGGACCCCTTGATGTCACATTTGGTCGAATGCAGCCTTGATGTCAAGGGCTGTCACTCTCACCTCACCTCTGGAATTCAGCTCTTTCGTCCATGTTTGAACCAAGGTTGTAATGAGGTCCAGAGCTGAGTGACCCTGGCGAAACTCAAACTGGGTATCACTGAGCAGGTTATTGCTGAGCAGGTGCTGCTTGCTGGCGCTGTTGATAGTGGGTGGGTTCCTGAGGCTGTGAGGACTTGCAATACAGGATAGGTGGGTGCTGCTGAGGCAGGAAGGAGAGCATGAGGACATCTCAAAATAGAGATGCTCATGGAAGTTTACTGAAAAGTTAAAATTCAAGAAGGCCCAGAGTTGTTAAGGTCATCATTGTAGAAACCTATCCACAGAAATTAACAAAGAACAAAGAAAATTACAGCACAGGAACAGGCCCTTCGGCCCTCTAAGCCTGCACCGACCATGCTGCCCGACTGAACTAAAATACCCGACCCTTCTGGGGACCATATCCCTCTATTCCCATCCTATTTATGTATTTGTCAAGATGTCCCTTAAATATCACTATCGTATCTGCTTCCACTACCTCCCACAGCAGCGAGTTCCAGGCACCCACCACTCTCTCTGTAAAAAAACTTGCCTCGTACATCTCTTTTAAGCTTTGCCTCTTGCGCCTTAAACCTATGCCCCCTGGTAATTGACTCTTCCACCTTCTGACTATCTACTCTGTCCATGCCCCTCATAATCTTGTTGACTTCTATCAGGTCGCCCCTCAACCTCAGTCGTTCCAGTGAGAACAAACAAAGTTTCTCCAACCTCTCCTCAGAGCTAATGCCCTCCATACCAGGCAAGATCCTGGTAAATCTTTTCTGTATCCTCTCCAAATCCTTCTGGTAGTATGGCAACCAGAATTGAACGCTGTATTCCAAGTGCGACCTAACTAAGGTTCTATAAAGCTGCAACATAACTTGCCAATTTTTAAATTCAATACCCTGGTCGATGAAGGCAAGCATGCTGTATCCCCAGGGATCTGTTCTGGGACCCTTGCTATTTGTCATTTTCATAAATGACCTGGATGAGGAAGTGGAGGGATGGGTTTGTAAGTTTGCCGACGACACAAAGGTTGGTGGGGTTGTGGATAGTCTGGAGGGATGTCAGAAGTTACAAAGGGACATAGATAGGATGCAAGACTGGGCAGAGAAGTGGCAGATGGACTTCAACCCAGACAAATGCGTAGTGGTCCATTTTGGCAGGTTAAATGGGATGAAGGAGTACAATATAAAGGGAAAGACTCTTAGTACGGTAGAGGATCAGAAGGACCTTGGGATCCGGGTCCATAGGACTCTAAAATCGGCCCCGCAGGTGGAGGAGGTGGTTAAGAAGGCGTATGGTGTGCTGGCCTTTATCAATCGAGGGATTGAGTTTAGGAGTCCGGGGATAATGATGCAGCTATATAAGACCCTCGTCAGACCCCACTTGGAGTACTGTGCTCAGTTCTGGTCGCCTCATTACAGGAAGGATGTGGAAAAGATTGAAAGGGTGCAGAGGCGATTTACAAGGATGTTGCCTGGATTGAGTGGCATGCCTTATAAGGATAGGCTGAGGGAGCTTGGTCTTTTCTCCTTGGAGAGACGTAGGATGAGAGGAGACCTAATAGAGGTATATAAGATGTTGAGAGGCATAGATCGGGTGGACTCTAAGAGGCTTTTTCCCAGGGTGGAAATGGCTGCTACAAGAGGACACAGGTTTAAGGTGCTGCAGGGTAGGTACAGGGGAAATGTTAGGGGGAAGTTTTTCACACAGAGGGTGGTGGGCGAGTGGAAACGGCTGCCGTCAGTGGTGGTGGAGGCAAACTCAATAGGGTCTTTTAAGAGACTCCTGGATGAGTACATGGGACTTAATAGGATGGAGGGTTATAGGTAGGCCTAAAAGGTAGGGATATGTTCGGCACAACTTGTGGGGCCGAAGGGCCTGTTTTGTGCTGTAGTTTTCTATGTTTCTATGTATACCTTCTTGACTACCTTCTCCACCTGTGTTGCCACTTTCAGTGACCTGTGTAGCTGTACATCCAAATCCCTTTGCCTATCAATACTTGTAAGGGTTCTGCCATTTACTGTATATTTCCTATCTGTATCAGACCTTCCAAAATGCATTACCTCACATTTGTCTGGATTAAACTCCATCTGCCATCTCTCCGTCCAAGTCTCCAACTGATCTATAGCCTGTTGTATCCTTTGACGGTCCTCATCGCTATTCACAATTCCACCAACCTTTGTGGCATCCGCAAACTTACGAATCAAACCAGTTACATTTTCCTCCAAATCATTTATATATATTACAAACAGCAAAGGTCCCAGCACTGACCCCGGGGGAACGCCACTAGTCACAGCCCTCCATTCAGAAACACGCACTTCCACTGCTTCTATGACTGAGCCATTGTTTTGCTAAGGCTATGGCCTTTTCACTTATAGCCTGATGGGTATTCATAAAGACACCAGCAAATTTAAGACAGCAACAAAGCCTAATGGTTAAAAGAGCTGAAGACTGTGGGGGCAGCAAAGAACAGAACGTGCAGCCATAAACAAGCATGGGAGTTGATTGGACAGTGGCTGTTGCTATGCCCTGAATAGACAGTGATTGAACAGAGATCCCTGTGCATCATGTTCCTGAGAGAATTACAACCCCTGAGAGAGGCATGACTCTTCAGCTTTTGTGACCAAAAGGACAGTGGGGATGATCTTACCAAAATAATTCTAAGTGCCGAACGAGCTTGAAAACGGGAGAGAATTCTGTCGTTTTTTTTGGGCGAGTTAAAAATCAAATCTTACCTCACGCGGAGGAAAAACTGAAGCAAGATCTGTTTCCTGTCAGCAGGGAAAGGGATTGTCCTAATTGTCCTAAGCTCGCCGAAAGCTGGCAGAGGGCATCGGAGGGCGCCATTGCGCATGCACAGATCTCTTTGTTCTGTGTAACAGCCAGAACAGAGAGATCTGGTCATTACCTTCACCCCAGCTATAGCTAGCCTCTGCAGTCAATCGCCCTATGCCCCCCACTATTGCAGCTCTCCATGGCCAATTTCCCTCCACACTGATCGCCCACACTCCCACACCAACCAGTCGATCACTGGTTGCAGAGTGCACAGCGTGCCCCCCTGCCCATCCCAATTGCAGAGTACAGAGCATCCCTCACCTGCCTCTGCCTTAGGCCCTGCCCCATTCAGGTCCATCCCCTTCCAACAAGCCCTGCCCCCTTCAGGCCGCACTCCCTTGGCATTGCCCAGTGCATGGTGGGCACTGCCAGTGTGCAGGCTGGCAATGCCAGGCTGACACTGCCGAAGGGGCACCACCTATCCTGAGCCCTTGGGGGGCCACAATGGCCTCCAGACCTCCACCGGTGAGGCTGCTAAGGCAAGTGAGCCTGGACGATTGCATCCCAGGTTCACTTGTAATATTTAAATTCTATTAATCTCGCTGTTTATCCGGTGCCTGTAAGATTGCGAGAGGCTGTAAATCGAGCGTGAACCCAATTTTCTGGTTCTCTCGCGATCTTATCAGCTTGCCCCACCCATCGACAGGGTGAAAAGGTAAGATCGCCTCCAGTGATTAATTCATACCTGTCCTGTGAGTACATGATTGGAAGAATGATCAGTGTCAGTAAGACCTGTATAAGAAGGAGAGACTCAGAGAGATCGGCAACAGTAACCCAGGATCAACCACTGCAGAAGAAGCAGGCAAAACCCTGAGTCTGGGACTTGGAGACATCAGAACAAACCCATCGGGAGGGAATCTGATCACTTCACTTTGCCACAGGTGATGTTTCTAAGTCCAAGTCATGAGTTTGGACATTTCTTGATGTTTTTATACCTTTTGAATACTTTGTATAGAACAAAGCAGGTCAGAGGTGGGTTACCCAGTATACAATGTAAGTCAGAGATTAAATACTATGGGGGGAGTTTTCCCATCCCGCCTGCCACATGAATCGTAGCGGGCGTGGGGGGCGGGTGGGGGGTGGGGGGGCGGGGAGAGGTGGAGGTTGTGGACGGGGTGGACTATGCAAAGGCCTGTTGATCTCGGGCAGGATTTTCTCGTTTTGGGGTGAGTGCGGCCGCAAAGTCCTGCCTTATGTGTGCAACACCATAAGTCAGAGGTTAGTTACTTTGTGTATAACAAACTAAAGACAGAGGTTAAATACTTCATGTATAACAAAGTTTGATGCCTGGTGTAGTAGAAGTTGACACTTTTGTGGTAGAGTACTGTAATAATTCAAGGAGATTCAATGTGGCAAATAACTAACTTAATGATAAGAAGAATTATATACAGCAAAGGGTTTAACAGCACAACCACACAGGGTCTACTCCTAACAACACACTGATTCCAACTGATGCCCTCCAGCCCAGGTAAAACTGACTCTCGCTCCCAACTGGCCCAGGTTCGTGTGCTCGTACTCTAATGGCTCTGGTCCAGTCATGTGGCCTGCGAAGGACCACGTCTTAAAGAGGCCATGCCACCACAAGTACAATAAAGGAGATTTGTTATATAATAATTCGAGAGTTTGCGAGTCTTTGCCCATGGCATCAGTTGACCTGAGTTTGAGGGACATTGGGAGGAGACATTGATGACCCTCTGTCTCATGTCAGGGACTGTTTCCAAGTTGCTGCTGGCCTCCAGACTCAGTGGAAGTCATTCAGATGCTCGGAAAATGTCATCAACTTCAGAAAGTGGGCCTGAGTGGGCATTAATCGGCCTAACAAGTCTTTGTGTAGCAATCTCATTTGGAAGTGAGACAGAATCAGAGAGCCATCCCAAAAGGGTTTTCCACATTTTTCCCTGCAACTATCCACTTCTAAAACATCTTCCATGGGTGCCAGGAAAATTTTAGCCTCTGTGTTCGCGAGCTATTTTATCCCAAGGTGCAGCAATGTTGAGCCTTGAGCCTTATTATTGTGTGTGCACTTCCAGCAAGCACCAGTGGAGGCTCTTAATTATTTTTATTTCTTTAACTTAGGGACTGTAGGATGTCCAGGAGGCCGTCAGCTGACCAGCTGAGATCAGCCAACTCAACAAGGACTGGGATTAATACTGGGATCTTCCTGGTCTGAAACACGAAGAAGATTTTTTTACTGAAGAAGTCGTAACTTTTCCTTATTATGTCACTGCTGCATTTTGACTTTGTCCAGATTGGCACAGTTTTTATCATTCTGTTCAGCTATAAAATTACAACTTTAGGCAAGAGACAAACAGCTAGCAGACAGATGCTGAAATGGTAGGAATAACTTCGAACTTGAACAACTGTGAGATAGCTTTGAGCAGTTTCTAAAGTTCATGGATTGATTACTATAACCTTGTTACAATTAACTGAGCTGTTTCTTTCAGGTGTTAGGTCTATCTATCCATGCTCACTCTCCTAGACTATACACTGAGAGAGGAGCTAAGCATCATGGCATTAGAACATAAGAACATAAGAACTAGGAGCAGGAGTAGGCAATTCAGCCCCTTGAGCCTGCTCTATCACTCAATATGATCATGGCAGATCTGTTCTCAGCCTCAACTCCACTTTCCTGTCCATTGTCCATAACCCTTCAACCCATTACTAATTAAAAATCTGTTTATCTCCTCCTTAAATTTACTCAATGTCCTGGCATTCATCATTCTCCGGGGTAGTGAATTATATAGATTCACGACCCTTTGAGAGAAGTAGTTTTTCCACATCTCTGTTTTAAATCTGCTACCCCTTATCCTAAAACTGTGATCTCTTGTTCTAGATTGCCCCACAAGAGGAAGCACCCACTTTACTTTACAAATCCTTTTATCATCTTATATACCTCAATTAGATCTCCTCTCATTCCTCTAAACTTTAGAGAGTCTGGGCCTAAACTGCTCAATCTCTCTCCATAAGACAAACCCCTCATCTCTGGAATTAATCTGCTGAACCTCCTCTGAACTGCCTCTAATGCCACTCCATCCTTCCTCAAATAAGGGAACCAAAATGTACATAGTACTCCAGCTGCGGTCTCACCAATGCCTTGTATAGTTGCGGCATTACTTCCTTATTTTTATACTCTATTCGTTTAGCTACAAATGCCAAAATTCCATTTGCTTTCCTTATTACCTGCTGTACCTACATACCAGTTTTCTGTGACTCATGCCCAAGGACACCCAGATCCCATGCAGCAAAGCACCCCAAAGTCTCTCTCCATTTAGATAATAAGTTGCCTTTCCACTTTTCCAACCAAAATTGGTAACCTTATACTTATCCATGTTAAACTCCATCTGCCACATTTTGGCCGTAACCTATCTATATCCATTTGTAAATTTCTTATTTCCTCATTGCAACTTATTATCCCACCTATTGTAGTGTCATCTGCAAATTTGGCTAGTACATTCTATCACTGTATCAAAGCCATTAATATAGGTTGTAAATATTTGGGGCCCAAGGACTGAACCCTATGGCATCCCACTAGTTACATCTTGCCAGCCAGAAAAAGACCCATATATGCTCATTCTCTGTCTTTTGTCAGTTATGATGTGGAGATGTTGGACTGGGGTAAGCACAATAAGAAGTCTCACAACACCAGGTTAAAGTCCAACAAGTTTATTTGGTAGCACAAGCCACAAGCTTTCGGAGCGCTGCCCCTTCATCAGGTGAGTGGGAGTTCTGTTCACAAACAGGGCATATAAAGACACAAACTCAATTTACAAAATAATGGTTGGAATGCGAGTCTTTACAGGTAATCAAGTCTTAAAAGGTACAGACAATGTGAGTGGAGAGAGGGTTAAGCACAGGTTAAAGAGATGTGTATTGTCTCCAGCCAGGACAGTTACTGAGACTTTGCAAGCCCAGGCAAGTCGTGGGGGTTACAGATAGTGTGACATGAACCCAAGAGCCCGGTTGAGGCCGTCCTCATGTGTGCAGAACTTGGCTATCAGTCTCTGCTCAGCGACTCTGCGTTGTCGTGTGAAGGCCGCCTTGAAGAACACTTACCCAAAGATCAGAGGCCGAATGCCAGTGACCGCTGAAGTGTTCCCCAACAGGAAGAGAACACTCTTGCCTGGTGATCGTCGAGCAGTGTTCATTCATCCGTTGTCGAAGCGTCTGCATGGTCTCCCCAATGTACCATGCCTCGGGACATCCTTTCCTGCAGTGTATCAGGTAGACAACGTTGGCCGAGTTGCAAGAGTATGTACCGTGTACCTGGTGCATGGTGTTCTCACGTGAGATGATGGCATCCATGTCGATGATCCGGCACATCTTGCAGAGGTTGCTGTGGCAAGGTTGTGTGGTGTCGTGGTCACTGTTCCCCCGAAGACTGGGTAGTTTGCTGCGAACAATGGTCTGTTTGAGGTTGTGCGGTTGTTTGAAGGCAAGAAGTGGGGGTGTGGGGATGGCCTTGGCGAGATGTTCGTCTTCATCAATGACATGTTGAAGGCTCCGGAGAAGATGTCGTAGCTTCTCCGCTCTGGGGAAGTACTGGATGACGAAAGGTACTCTGTCCGCCGTGTCCCGTGTTTGTCTTCTGAGGAGGTCGGTGCGGTTTTTCGCTGTGGCGTGTCGGAACTGTCGACCGATGAGTCAAGCAGCATATCCTGTTCTAATGAGGGCATCCTTCAGCGTCTGGAGGTATCTGTTGCGATCCTCCTCGTCTGAGCAGATCCTGTGTATACGGCAGGCTTGTCCATAGGGGATGGCTTCTTTAACATGTTTAGGGTGGAAGCTGGAGAAGTGGAGCATCGTGAGGTTATCCATGGGCTTGCGGTACAGTGAAGTGCTGAGGTGACCGTTCTTGATGAAGATGTGTGTGTCCAAGAGTGCAACTGATTCCGGAGAGTAGTCCATGGTGAGTCTGATGGTGGGATGGAACTTGTTGATGTCATCACATAGTTGTTTCAGTGATTGTTCACCATAAGTCCAAAGGAAGAAAATATCATCGATGTATCCAGTGTATAGCATCGGTTGAAGGTCCTGTGTGGTGAAGAGGTCTTGCTCGAACCTGTGCATGAAGATGTTGGCATATTGAGGTGCGAATTTGGTCCCCATGGCTGTTCCGTGTGTCTGGATGAAGAACTGGTTGTTGAAGGTGAAGACATTGTGGTCCAAGATGAAGCAGATGAGTTGTAAAATTGCATCTGGAGATTGGCAGTTTGTCGGCGTTGAGTACTGAGGCCGTTGCAGCAATGCCAATGTGGGGGATGCGAGGAGTGCACGGAGGGTGGTCTGAAGGTCCGGATCAAAGGTCTTGCAGTAGACACAGAGGAATTCATCAGGTGAATGAGGCTGTGGGAGTTCTTCCACAAACCCCAAGAGGGCAACAGCGAACACAATGAGACAGCCAATGAACCGGAACAGCCAACAGAGGCATCCGCGGTGCAGCAACCAAAGAGGAAAGAGTCGAATTGGACTCCTCCGGAAGGCCGCTGCTCTCGACTCGACATGTATGCCTAAGCCGTCAGGAGGTGCATCAATGCCAGATTCATCAGCCGCAATCACAAGACAGCCCCGAACACCTCCCAAGCACAACGCAACGCCATCCGCGCTCTCAAGACCAACCGCAACATTGTCATCAAACCAGCAGACAAAGGAGGGGCCATCGTCATACTGAACAGAACGGATTACTGCAAAGAAGAGTACCGACAACTGAACAACGAGGAACACTACAGACAGTTACCTGCAGATCCGACCAAAGAACACACCTGTCAACTCAACAGACTGATCAAGACAAACAAAGAACAAAGAACAATACAGCACAGGAACAGGCCCTTCGGCCCTCCAAGCCCGCGCCGCTCCCTGGTCCAAACTAGACCATTCTTTTGTATCCCTCCATTCCCACTCCGTTCATGTGGCTATCTAGATAAGTCTTAAACGTTCCCAGTGTGTCCGCCTCCACCACCTTGCCCGGCAGCGCATTCCAGGCCCCCACCACCCTCTGTGTAAAATACGTCCTTCTGATATCCGTGTTAGACCTCCCCCCCTTCACCTTGAACCTATGACCCCTCGTGAATGTCACCACCAATCTGGGAAAAAGTTTCCCACCGTTCACCCTATCTATACCTTTCATAATTTTATACACTTCTATTAGGTCACCCCTCATCCTCTGTCTTTCCGGTGAGAACAACCCCAGTTTACCCAATCTCTCCTCATAACTAAGCCCTTCCATACCAGGCAACATCCTGGTAAACCTCCTCTGCACTCTCTCTAAAGCCTCCACGTCCTTCCGGTAGTGTGGCGACCAGAACTGGGTGCAGTATTCCAAATGCAGCCGAACCAACATTCTATACAACTGCAACATCAGACCCCCACTTTTATACTCTATGCCCCGTCCTGTAAAGGCAAGTATGCCATATGCCTTATTCACTACCTTCTCCACCTGTGACGTCACCTTCAAGGATCTGTGGACTTGCACACCCAGGTCTCTCTGCGTATCTACACCCTTTATGGTTCTGCCATTTATCGTATAGCTCCCCCCGACGTTAGTTCTACCAAAATGCATCACTTCGCATTTATCTGGATTGAAAAAAAAACCAGAGGGCATGGGTTAAGGGTGAAAGGAGAAAAGTTTAAAGGGAATATTAGGGGAGGCTTCTTCACGCAGAGAATGGTGGGAGTGTGGAATGAGCTGCCAGATAAAGTGGTAAATGCGGGGTCACTTTTAACATTTAAGAAAAACTTGGACGGGTTCATGGATGAGAGGGGTGTGGAGGGATATGGTCCAAGTGCAGGTCAGTGGGACTAGGCATAAAATGGTTCGGCACAGACAAGAAGAGCCAAAAGGCCTGTTTCTGAGCTGTAATTTTCTATGGTTCTATGGTTCTATGGAACTCCATCTGCCATTTCTTTGCCCAAATTTCATGCCTATCTATATCCTTCTGTAGCCTCTGACAATGTTCCTCACTATCTGCAAGTCCAGCCATTTTCGTGTCGTCCGCAAACTTACTGATCACCCCAGTTACACCTTCTTCCAGATCGTTTATATAAATCACAAACAGCAGAGGTCCCAATACAGAGCCCTGCGGAACACCACTAGTCACAGGCATCCAGCCGGAAAAAGACCCTTCCACTACCACCCTCTGTCTTCTGTGACCAAGCCAGTTCTCCACCCATCTAGCCACCTCCCCCTTTATCCCATGAGATCCAACCTTTTGCACCAACCTACCATGAGGGACTTTGTCAAACGCTTTATTAAAGTCCATATAGATGACATCTACGGCCCTTCCCTCGTCAACCATTCTTGTGACTTCTTCAAAAAACTCCACCAGGTTAGTGAGGCATGACCTCCCTCTCACAAAACCGTGCTGACTATCGTTAATGAGTTTATTCCTTTCTAAATGCACATACATCCTATCTCTAAGAATCCTCTCCAACAACTTCCCGACCACGGACGTCAAGCTCACTGGCCTATAGTTTCCCGGGTTATCCTTCCTACCCTTCTTAAATAACGGGACCACATTAGCTATCCGCCAGTCCTCTGGGACCTCACCTGTGTCCAGTGACGAGACAAAGATTTGAGTCAGAGGCCCAGCGATTTCATCTCTCGTCTCCCTGAGCAGCCTGGGATAGATTCCATCAGGCCCTGGGGATTTGTCAGTCTTTATATTCCCTAAAAAACCTAACACTTCCTCCCTTGTAATGGAGATTTTCTCTAACGGGTCAACACTCCCCTCCGAGCCACTCCCAGTCAACACATCCCTCTCCTTTGTGAATACTGATGCAAAGTATTCATTTAGGATCTCCCCTACTTCTTTGGGCTCTAAGCATAATTCCCCACTTTTGTCCCTAAGAGGTCCAATTTTTTCCCTGACAACCCTTTGATCCGGACCTTCAGACCCCCCTCCGTGCTCTTATCCCACGTACTCCCCGTGTTGGAGATCTCTACTGCCTCCCGAAGGTACACAAGGCCAACACACCCGGCCGTCCCATCGTATCGGGCAATGGGACCCTGTGCGAGAACTTCTCCGGTTACGTAGAGGGCATCCTGAAACCCATTGTACAAAGAACCCCCAGCTTTTGTCGCGACACTACGGGCTTTCTACAGAAACTCAACACCCCCCCCCAGCCCCCCCCCCCACCCCCCACCACCCCCCCCCCCCACCAACCCCCCCCCCCACCACCTCTACCACCCCCCCACCACCTCTACCACCCCGCCCCCCCGCCGTCAAACTCCGCTTTAAATAAATTCTGAGACATAGCCTCCATCACTTTCTGGGGAAGAAAATCTCACACATAAACAACACTTTGAAAGAAAAGCGTTCTCCTTATCTCTGTCTTGAGAGATTTCTTATTTTTAAACAACGTTGCCTATTTCTAGTCTCCCCAACAAGAGGAACAATCCTCCTGGCATCCATCCTACCAAGTCCCCTCAGGATCTTTTCAGTTTCAATAAGATGACCTCTCATTTTTCAAAGCTCCAATGGGTATGGGGCTAATCTCTTTAATTTTTCTTCATAAGACAATCCCTTCCTTCCAGGAGTGACTGAACTTCTCTGAATTGTTTCTCACGCAATCATATCTTTATTTAAAATAAGGAGACCTAAACTGTACACAGTACTCCAGATGTGGTCCCACAAAGACCCTGTACAGCTGCACTACTTCTCCATTTCATTCCTCTTGTAATATATGCTGATGTTCCATTTACCTTCTTAATCACTTGCTGTACCCACAACTAACCTTTTGTGGTTCATATACCAGGACTCCCAGATCCCTCTGTACCTCAGAGTTCTGCATTCTCTCTCCATTTAAATAGTATACTGCTTTCCTATTCTTCATGCCAAAATTACTCATATTATACTTAACCTGTCAATGTTTTGCCCACTCACTTAACCTGTCTGTATCCTTTTGCAGAATCTCTACCTCCTCTTGACAACTTACTTTCCTATCTTGGTGTCATCAGCAAATTTAGCTCGCATACATTCTCTTCATCCAAATCATTGATATAGGTTGTAAATTTTGAAGCTCCAGCACTGAACGTTGTGGCACATCACTTTTTACAGCCTGCCACCCAAAATACCCATTTATTCCCACTCTTTGCTTCCTTGTAGCTAACCAATCCTTTAACTGTGCTAATATGTTACCACCTATGCAACGTAATCATATCTTGTGCACTAATCTTTGATGTGGTACCTTATCAAATGCCTTTTGGAAATCAAGTACACCAAGGTTCCCCTTGATCCACCTTGAATGTTAGTTAATCAAAAAACTCCAATAGATTAGTTAAACACAATTTCCCCTTCAGGAAGTCATGTTGACTCTGCCTGATCACATTGTTATTATTTAAGTATCCTGCTACATCCTCCTGAATCGATGGATTCTAGCACTTTCCCGATTACAGACCTTAGGTTAATTGGTCTATAGTTTCTTGCTTTCTGTCTTCCAACTTTCTTGAATAAAGGTATTACATTAGCTGTTTTCCAATCTTTTGGGATCCTTCCAGAATCCAAGGAATTTTGGAAGATTATTACCAATGTATCTACCACCTGAGCCACCACTTAATTTAAGAACCTAGGATGTAGATCATCTGATCCTGGGACTGTAAGAGATGCACAATTCCATTTACCCTTACTGGCAGTTTGTGACTTTAGGATTTTTATAAAGGACAAACATACATGGACCCAGAGTTTTAGGCTCATCTACAAACTTACTTATTCACAAAAAAAACTCCCAATGGCCTAATAAAAGAGCTCTAAACTAGTGTAATGATGCCATACAATATTCAGAACCACGACTTATTAATAAAAGCCTCCACTGAAAAACCGCAGACAAAACCCCACCTTTCTACCTGAACTTTAACTGGTTCAACTCAGAACCCCTCAGGATTTAGTTGTTATCCTTAAACTATCCTTAAACCTCAGCCCAATATCCCTTGAATCTGGCTGAAACTTACAACTCCCTACATGGTTGGTTGGTCCAATGTGAGCTGTAGGCCCCTGAATCAGGTTGACTATTCCTGATACCATTCCTTGGTAACTGCAGTGCCAGACCTTATTGTCTTAGCCTTTTTATTGCAAAACTTTATCGGAAATATCAAAGCATATTTCCTGGAGACATTCTGGTTGGATGGTCAGAGCTTAAGATCTTTTTAGTCTCTTTAGCCTGGTTCCTGCCTTGATCCAGACAAACCATTTGTCACAGTGTTGTTTCCAGGACTGAAACAATGGACCCCATACCGGCATGATGTCTCTGGCTCCCAAGTTGACAGATATGTGTGGTGAACCATCGTTGGTTCCCACTGGATAGTGCTGAGCCAGGGGCTGGCCAGGACTACAAGGATGTACATAGGTTACTGTTGGATTGTACTATTGTTGCTGTTGGGTTAGGGTGGGGTTGTTACACCTTTGTATGATAGTGTTGTGGCACATCCCAGTCGGGCTCCACCTCCTGGGAGAGGTATAAGAGTCCCTGCTCTGGCCGGGACCCCTTCAGTCTGGGATAGTGTACATAAGTTCTGATAGCTTCATTAATAGTAAATAAAAGCCTTCATTTACTGAGCTTCGAGCCTCGTGTCCAATTGATGCGCATCAATTTTACTTACTATTATTAAACTCTCGACAGAGAAAAAAAAAAGGAGAGAGCGTATGGAGCAAATTCTCAAGCCAGAACGTCTGACGCTAGATCCACGTGCGGTGGGCGCTTCTAACACCTTCGACCACTGGCTGAAGTGTTTCGAAGATTACCTGGCAGCCTCCGCAGCGGTCACTACAGATGATGACAGACTCCGGGTCCTCCATGCGAGGGTAAGCGACACAGTCTACCTCGCGATCCGTGCGGCCACTAATTACCCTAAGGCCCTCGAGCTTCTAAAGAAGCGCTATACAAAACCACCTAACGAGATACACGCTCGTTACATCCTAGCCACTCGACAACGGCAGTCTGGCGAAACGATGGAGGACTATGCCAATGAGCTCTTACAGCTAGCCAGGGGCTGTGACTGCAAAGCTGTGTCGGCTGAGCAGAGCATGTACGACCTCACCCGAGATGCGTTTGTGGCCGGGGTCGGATCGTCGTACATTCGACGTAAACTTTTGGAAAAGGGTAACCTGAATCTTACCCAGGCCATCGAGTTAGCAGAGATGCTCGAGTCGGCTTCAAAGAGCTTAGTCTTATATCCAGAGGACCACGTGGAGACAACGTGGCAGGAGCAGTCGCAAATCCCTCCTCGCCCCTCGGGTTCGAAATGCTGCGTAATGGCGTGCTCCCATTCGGGCCAGACGACGGCTGCAGCCCCATGCAGCCCGCGTGGAGGAGAAAAACATACCCGGCAAAAGTGTCCCGCTAAAGCGGTATTGTGCACCGCATGCGGTAAAAAAGGGCATTGTGCAAAAGTCTGCCGATCGAAACCCAGGAACGGCAGTGCGGCCTGCGATTCTTCAGAGCTTGGATCATCATCATCGTCGAAGTCGTCGCGGGGTTCGTCCACGTGCGAGGCCAGGACGACGCCATTACGGTCGACGGAGTCGGAGGAGTATGACCACCAGGGGTCGCGGAGTTTGGCGCCCTCACCCACGTGCGATTCATGGGGGCAGCCATGTTGGTCGACACTGACCACGAATGACCAGCAGGGGTCCTCCGCATCGATTTCAGCTGCCTGCAGTGGCGTTCATGAACCAACGGTGGCATCGATCATCCTGGACCAGGCCAAGCCTCATAGACTCGATCGTTCAATGATGAATATCCAGGTAAACAATCATGTGCTTTATTGTCTGTTTGACAGCGGGAGCACTGAGAGCTTTATCCACCCAGACACTGTAAAGAGGTGTGGACTCCAGATTCAACCTGCCAAACAGACAATCTCTATGGCATCAAGGTCCCAGTCTGTTGCCGTGCTAGGGAGTTGCGTGGTTACCTTGAAAGTACAGGGCACAGTTTACAAGCGCTTCAAGCTCCTTGTGTTGCCGTATCTTTGCGCGCCAATACTTCTCGGACTAAACTTCATGGTCCACTTGAGGAGTGTAATCCTACAGTACGGTGGGCCACTCCCTTCACTGGCAGTGGGAAAGCAGCAGCAGCCTCCAAATTGCCCAACGCGCCCCGCCTGCAACCTGTCGACGTTAAAGATCACCACTCCCTCCTTGTTTCAGAATCTGGTACCAGGCTGCAAGCCCATCGCGACTAAAAGTAGGCGTTACAGCACTGAGGATCGGATCTTCATTAGATCTGAGGTTCAGCGGCTCCTCAAAGAAGGGATCATACAACCCAGTGTTAACCCGTGGAGAGCACAGGTTGTGGTGGTCAAGAGCGGGAACAAACCTCGGATGGTCATTGACTACAGTCAGACCATTAACCGATATACGCAGCTGGATGCGTATCCTCTCCCGCGCATATCTGATATGGTCAATCAGATTGCGCAGTACCGGGTGTTCTCCACCATAGACCTCAAGTCCGCCTACCACCAACTCCCCATTCGCCCAGAGGACCGACAATACACGGCCTTTGAGGCGGATTGTCGCTTGTATCATTTTCTTAGAGTTCCCGTTGGTGTCACCAATGGGGTCTCGGTCTTCCAGCGTGCTATGGACCGAATGGTGGACCAGAACAGGCTGCGGGCTACCTTCCCGTACCTGGATAATGTCACCATCTGCGGCCATGACCAGCAGGACCACGACACAAACCTCCAGAACTTCTTACGCACTGCATCTCACCTGAACTTGACCTACAACAAGGAGAAGTGTGTGTTTCGTACGCGTCGTTTAGCCATCCTAGGATACGTGGTGGAAAACGGGGTCATTGGCCCTGATCCAGACCGTATGCGCCCCCTTGCTGAACTTCCCTTGCCTGCTAGTGCAAAAGCACTGAGAAGATGCTTAGGCTTCTTCTCTTATTATGCGCAGTGGGTTCCCAACTATGCGGACAAAGCCCGTCCGCTTATTAAGTCCACGACTTTTCCCCTAACGCCAGAGGCCCAATTGGCCTTCAAGAAATTGAAAGACGACATCGCGAAAGCTACGATGCACGTGGTAGATGAGTCCATCCCCTTTCAGGTGGAAAGCAATGCATCTGATTTCGCCCTGGCCGCCACACTTAACCAGGCGGGCAGGCCCGTCGCATTTTTTTCCCGTACCCTCCAAGGCCCCGAAATTCGGCATTCAGCGGTGGAAAAGGAGGCCCAGGCCATTGTGGAGGCCGTCAGACACTGGCGCCATTACTTGGCGGGAAAACGGTTCACCCTGATCACGTACCAGCGGTCCGTGGCGTTCATGTTTAACAACACGCAGAGGGGCAAGATCAAAAATGACAAGATCTTGCGGTGGAGAATTGAACTCTCCACCTATAACTACGATATCATGTATCGTCCAGGGAAACTCAATGAGCCCTTGGATGCCCTCTCGCGTGGAACATGCGCTAGTATTCAGGAGGATCGTTTGAACGCCCTCCATAATGATCTGTGCCATCCTGGGGTCACTCGGCTCTACCACTTTGTAAAAGCCCGCAACCTGCCTTACTCGGTGGAGGACGTCAGGTCGGTAACAAGGAATTGTCGGATTTGCGCGGAATGTAAACCGCACTTTTACCGACCTGACCGGGCACATTTGGTCAAGGCCACTCGTCCCTTCGAGAGACTGAGTGTTGATTTTAAGGGTCAACAGATCGGAACGTGTACTTTCTAAACATCATCGATGAGTACTCCCGGTTCCCTTTTGTTGTTCCCTGCTCGGATACATCCGCTGCCACGGTGATCAAGGCATTCCGTGATCTTTTTACCCTGTTCGGGTACCCCAGCTACATCCATAGCGACAGGGGCTCGTCGTTCATGAGCGATGACTTGAGGCAATTCCTGCTCTCATACGGGATTGCCTCCAGTAGGACCACGAGTTACAACCCTAGGGGTAATGGACAGGTGGAACGAGAGAATGCTACAGTCTGGAAGGCTGTCTTACTGGCGTTGAAGTCCAAAGGTCTTCCAGTCTCCCTTTGGCAAGAGGTGCTCCCTGATGCGCTCCACTCTATTCGCTCCCTCCTGTGTACGGCAACCAATGCTACTCCCCACGAGAGGATGTTCTCATTCCCTCGGAAGTCTTCCTCGGGGATATCTTTACCGTCTTGGTTGACGTACCCAGGACCCGTCCTCCTGCGGCGACATGTAAGGGCCCGCAAGTCCGACCCGTTGGTCGAACAGGTCCATCTCCTCCACGCCAACCCTCAGTATGCCTATGTGGCATACCCTGACGGGCGAGAGGACACGGTCTCGATCCGAGACCTGGCGCCAGCAGGGGACGTAGCAACCCTTGTCGCTCCCATGCCCCCAGTAACAAACCCATTATCTCTCATTTCTTCCCCGGACACGGCGCGGGCAGCATCGGGACCATTGCTTAACCGTTTTACTCCCATGTACAGCTTGCCTGAGCCCAGACGATGGTCGCCACCGCAGGGCGTGTCAGGATCCCCTGGACTACCGTCACCTCAGGGTCAACCGGCCTGTGAGTCCGTGGAAGAACAGCTGGATGCCATTTTGGGGAGAACGCCACCGCAAGTGCCTACTCCGGTGTCACCACCGGTATTGAGGAGGTCACAACGACGTGTGGTCCCCCTGACCGTCTGAACTTATAGACTGCTGACATTTTATTCTGGTTTTTGTACCCCGCCGGCCTTTGTTTTCAAAGGAGGGGTGAATGTGGTGAACCATCGTTGGTTCCCACTGGATAGTGCTGAGCCAGGGGCTGGCCAGGACTACAAGGATGTACATAGGTTACTGTTGGATTGTACTATTGTTGCTGTTGGGTTAGGGTGGGGTTGTTACACCTTTGTATGATAGTGTTGTGGCATATCCCAGTCGGGCTCCGCCTCCTGGGAGAGGTATAAGTGTCCCTGCTCTGGCCGGGACCCCTTCAGTCTGGGATAGTGTACATAAGTTCTGATAGCTTCATTAATAGTAAATAAAAGCCTTCATTTACTGAGCTTCGAGCCTCGTGTCTAAATTGATGTGCATCAATATGTGATAGAGTCCATTTCTCCTTAGCTGTTGTTGGTGTTACAAAGAACAAAGAACAAAGAAAATGACAGCACAGGAACAGGCCCTTTGGCCCTCCAAGCCTGCACCAAACATGCTGCCCGACTTAACTAAAACCCCCTACTCTTCCGGGGACCATATCCCCCTATTCCTATCCTATTCATGTACTTGTCAAGACGCCCCTTAAAAGTCACTACCGTATCCGATTCCACTACCTCCCCTGGCAACGAGTTCCAGGCACCCACTACTCACTGTGTAAAAAATCTGCCTTGTACATCTTCTTTAAACCTTGCCCCTTGCACTTTAAACCTATGCCCCCTAGTAATTGACTCTTCCACCCTGGGAAAAAGCTTCTGACTATCCACTCTGTCCATGCCTCTCATAATCTTGACGACTTCTATCAGGTCTTCCCTCAATCTCCGTCGCTCCAGTGAGAACAAACCAAGTTTCTCCAACCTCTCCTCATAGCTAATGCCCTCCATACCAGGCAACATTCTGGTAAATCTTTTCTGTACACTCTCCAAAGCCTCCACATCCTTCTGGTAGTGTGGCGACCAGAATTCCAAGTGCGGCCTAACTAAGGTTCTATAAAGCTGCAACATGATTTGCCAATTTTTAAACTCAATACCCCGACCTATGAAGGCAAGCATGCCATATGCCTTCTTGGCTACCTTCTCCACCTGCATTGCCACTTTCAGTGACCTTGTACCTGTACGCCCAGATCCCTTTGCCTATCAATACTCTTAAGGGTTCTGCCATTTGCTGTATATTTCCTATCTGTAAAAGACCTTCCAAAATGCATTACCTCACATTTGTCCAGATTAAACTCCATCTGCCATCTCTGCCCAAGTCTCCAACTGATCTATATCTTGCTGTATCCTCTGATGGTCCTCATCGCTATCTGCAATTCCACCAACCTTTGTGTCATCCGCAAACTTACTAATCAATCCAGTCACATTTTCCTCCAAATCATTTATATATATTACAAACTGCAAAGGTCCCAGCACTGATCCCCGAGGAACACCCTTTGTCACAGCTCTCCATTCAGAAACGTACTCTTCCACTGCTATCCTCTGTCTTCTTTGACCGAGCCAGTTTTGTATTCACCTTGCCAGCTCACCTCTGATCCCATGCGACTTCACCTTCTGCACCAGTCTGCCATGAGGGACCTTGTCAAAGGCCTTACTGAAGTCCACGTAGACAACATCCACTGCCCTATCCTCATCAATCATCTTCATCGCTTCCTTGAAAAACTCAATCAAGTTCGTGAGGCACGACCTCCCCTTCACAAAACCATGTTGCCTCTCACTAATACATCCACTTATTTCCAAATGGGAATAAATCCTGTCTCGAAGAATCCTCTCCAATAATTTCCCTACCACTATGTAAGGCTCACTGGCCTGTAATTACCTGGATTATTCTTGCTACCCTTCTTGAACAAAGGAACAACATTGGCTATTCTCCAAGCCTCTGGGACCTCCCCTGTAGCCAGTGAGGATACAAAGATTTCTCTCAAGGCCCCAGCAATTTCCTCCCTTGCCTCTCTCAGTATTCTGGGGTATATCCCATCAGGCCCTGGGGACTTGTCTACCTTAATGTTTCTCAAGAACCCCAATACCCCCTCCTTTTTGATCTCAACATGACTCAAACTATCTACACATCCTTTCCCAGACTCATCATCCACCAAGTCCTTCTCTTTTGTGAATACTGACGCAAAGAACTCATTTAATACCTCGCCCATTTCCTCTGGCTCCACGCATAGATTCCCTCCCTTGTCCTTGAATGGGCCAATGCTCTCCCTGGCTACCCTCTTGCTCTTTATATATGTATAAAAAGCCTTGGGATTTTCCTTAATCCTGCTGGCCATTGCTTTTTCATGACCCCTTTTAGCCCTTCTTACTCCTTGCTTAAGTTTCTTTCTACTTTCCTTGTATTCCACACTTGCTTCGTGTGTTCCCAGCCTCCTGGCTTTGACAAATGCTTCCTTTCTCTCTTTGACTAGGCTCACAATATCTCTAGGTCCCAGGTTCGATTCCCGGCTTGGGTCACTGTCTGTGTGGAGTTTGCACATTCTCCTCGTGTCTGCGTGGGTTTCCTCCGGGTGCTCCGGTTTCCTCCCACAGTCCAAAGATGTGCGGGTTAGGTTGATTGGCCAGGTTAAAAATTGTCCCTGAGAGTCCTGGGATGCGTAGGTTAGAGGGATTAGCGGGTAAAATATGTGGGGGTAGGGCCTGGGTGGGATTGTGGTCGGTGCAGACTCGATGGGCCGAATGGCCTCCTTCTGCACTGTAGGGTTTCTATGTTTCTAGTTATCCAAGGTTCCCAAAACTTGCCATACTTATCCTTCACCCTTTCAGGAATGTGCCGGTCCTGAATCCCTATCAACTTACACTTGAAAGCCTCCCACATGCCAGATGTTGATTTGCCCTCAAACATATGCCCCCAATCTACATTCTTCGGTTCCTGCCTAATATTGTTGTAATTAGCCTTCCCCCAATTTAGCACCTTAACTTGAGGACTACACTTATCTTTATCCATCAGTACCTTAAAGCTTACTGAATTGTGGTCACTGTTCCCGAACTGTTCCCCTAGTGAAACATCGACCAACTGGCCAGGCTCATTCCCCAATACCAGGTCCAGTATGGCCCCTTCCCTAGTTGAACTATCTACATACTGTTTCAGGAAGCCCTCTTGGATGCTCCTTACAAACTCTGCCCCATCCACGCCCCTAGCACTAAGTGAGTCCCAGTCAATATAGGGGAAATTAAAATCTCCCACCACAACAACCCTGTTACTTTTACACCTTGTCAAAATCTGCCTACATATCTGTTCCTCAATCTCCCACTGGCACTTGGGTGGCCTATAGTAAACCCCCAACACTGTGACTACACCTTTCCTATTTCTGAGCTCTACCCATATTGCCTCGCTGTATGAGCCCTCCGAGGTATCCTCCCGCAGTACAGCTGTGATGTTTGTATAATGGCTGTTGTCTGGGGTCATCAGCTCTGATAGTCTCCCAGTTTCTTCAATTGGATTCGCTGATGGCCACTATTTTGTGTCTTTGAGATGATAATATCCTGATGTCTTTCCACAGTATTGACTTGGTTTCGGTATTGACATGTTTTGATAATTATTTCCTTACAGTATAGCCTGCCTCTGATGTTGAGGTTTGGCCTGTTTGTAATTTTTATGTCCATGAAGTTTTTTAATTTAATAAAAGTCCAGTTGGAATGGATTTCGATCCTATAAGACCTGTCAGCCTTTAGGTAGGTCTAATAGTTTTCCCAGCAGCCTTGTCCTGGTGATGGTGATTGCATTACATTCATCCCTCCCTATGACCTCTTGATTTTCAGGAACAAAATGGTGTCGTTCTGCGTTCTAACAATTCTGTGATACCCTCACCTGCACTCACACCGGACTCTCAGCTCTGAAAGTTGTGTTCAGCCTCATAATGGTGCAATTGGCAGAAATCCTGGACACATTCCCTTGACATGGGAGCAGGGAGAATAGGCCCTTCACCTCCACTTATTCAGCAAACAGAGGAGAATCGGTTTCTGCCAAAGAGTGCAGCCAGACACAGAAAAGTTAGCACTCTTCACATTTAGCCCCACCCTTGATCTATAACTCAGAGAAAGGGCAGTGATTCCTGTAAAAGTATTCATTAGTTTCAGTTCCACAGGAGCCTATAAACTCTCTGCGGAGAAAGCCATCTAATGTTTAACACCTTGAGCAGACTGAGCGAGAATAAAAAGCATCTATGGGATCGAATCAATAAATGGCCAAATAAAACTAAAGCAACATTCCAAACTCATTCGATGATGAAAGAACTTTCATTAAATCTTTCATCACCTCAGCGCAGTCACTGTTGCAAAGTGGAAAATGCATCACCAATTAGTGTGCTAGAAGCTTGCACAAACATTAAGGAGATAAAGGAATAGACTAAGGTTCCTCTTACTAGAAAAGATCATGAAAAAGTTAGATCAAGTAGAAATAAAGAGGATGTTTCCACTTGTGGACTAACTAAAACTGGGGGCCAGCAATCCAAATAAATCCAGTCAGGAATCCCGGAAAAACATCTTTACCCAGAGAGTGGAGAAATGTAGAACTCGTACCAGTATTGCACATATGGAATTGCAAATGTTACTTAAAGGGGAACTCACCAGTAAATACTCAGATCACTTGTGTGTCATTCATCCACCAGATTTCTTTTGGCTTTTTCCTTTGGAATTCATGAATGTACAGTTTCCTTTCCATTAATACCTTCAAGAAGCCCAGTGCTCAAGATGGAAGTCAACACTGCTCTTGTTGGAGGAAGAGGAGCTACAGCAGATCATGGAACCTCCCTGAGCTGGAGCTTTAAGGAGCCGTTATTCTGCCCATAGAGTCTACAGGCCCAGAGGCACTGGCCTCCAGGTATGCAAGAAGTAGTACAGGAGGAGGCTATATTCTTCTATAGAGGCTGTTCAGCATTTCTAACAAGGCATGTTAAAGGAATTAGTTTCTCTGGCTAGGGTTCTATTCCAGCTGCCATGCATGCAGTCTCCCAGTTCAGACTATATTTGACTTGCACTCATTGAGGGCAGCTCCCAATTGATCTCTAGCCTTCAGAAAGGCTTCCATTCCTTAATAATGAAGCCTATGCACAGCACCAATCCACCATTCCCCAACTCTAGATCCAATTTAACAAGTCAGAAGCTGCTGCTCGCAGGCAATAATATTCTTTTCTACCCGGCTCAGCACCCTTTCTGAGTGAACAGTGACCAAACCAGAGCTGAGAGACCATGCAGTACAAAGCCACACAGTCTCACAGATTGGGCTTCTCTGCTACAGTCTGCAATGGGAACAGGGCATGCACCCTACTCAGCACACAGAGCCTGTACAACACACACAACCTGCATAATACATACAACCTGTACAGCACATGAACTAATCATGGATTTAATGAAGAAGAACGGAGATGTTGAAGATGGAGCAGGTGCCAAAAGGTGATGGCATCAATTTGAAGTCAGCTGATCTATTCTTGCACCATCCTCTGTATTAACAGCCCTCAGCCCACTGAGACACAGGGGGCAGCAGTTTGGACCATCTGCAAAATGCACTTCATCAATTCACCCAGTTTCCTTGGACAAACCCACGACCTCAACCATCAAGAAACACAAGAGCAATAGATACATAGGAACACCATCATCTGCATCTTCCCCTCTGAAAGGGTTAAAAATCGTACAAGTTTAAAAATCACATAAGCTGCAAGCTGAACCTCAGTCACACAGGGAAAGTATGTACAAATGACAGGTTTTGATTAAAGTAAGCCCAGATAAGGCTCAAGGACTATCTAATCGAATGATGTGCAGCTGCAGTTCATATCAGCTCATTAGAACAAGGAACAATGGAAAGGGAGGTTGAGATACGATTGGTCAAAGATATAGTTATCATTTTTTGCTATATTTGTGCTATAACATGCACAAGTTTTAATTGGACATTGTACCCTTATGCATGCATGATGTAACCTTAACTATGATTGGATAAAGATAACTTGGTATATGCTAATTACTTGTAATTGAAGATGAGACTTTAATTGCCTTTGTTTCTGAATCTTTCACTCTGAATGCTCTGTGTGGACATTCAGTGTCCTATACCTGGCTATAGTTTATTAAATCATCTTGAAACCATTCTGGTACTTTGGTTACTGGAGGGGAACAATAGTTTTTAAATACAACAAGAAAGCCATCGTAACAGCTCCTCACACCCTCCAAGTCACTCACCATCCTGATTTGGAAATATACCACCATTCCTTCACTGTGGCTGGGTCAAAATCCTGGAATTCCCTCCCTAACAGCACTGTGGTTGTATTTATACTACACAGACTGCAGCGGTTCAAGAAGGCATCTTACCATCACCTTTTCAAGGGCAATTAGGGTTAGGTACTGGATTCTGGCCTTTCTGGTGACCTTCATGTACCAAGAATAAATAAAAACCATCTCTACCACTTGCTCTCCAGCTATAAAGGTGTTCCAAACTCTGAGCAACTTTGTATGCCACCTGATGCTGTTGTTCAGCAGTTACTGTGGAGCCAAACTGTAGTGTGACCACCTTTGACCCGGAAGCAGTACAGTAAAAAAAATGTGTAATTTCTCAAAAATGTAAACCTAATCTGTATCATTTTTAAGGATGCTTGAAAAGGACTTTTAAAAGTTTGCACCAATTATAAAGGGATCAATTGTAAGGGATCAATTGTAAGGGATGAATAATGGCCCACATGACCTGGTGACCTTTGACCTGGAAACAGTACTAACAGGAAGGAAGTTAAAATACTGATGCCCTGTGGCCAGACACAAAGGAAGGCTATAAGCAGAGGAGTTGGGGGCTGAAGATGATCAGTGCACAGATGAAGACATAAAGATAGACAGAAAGAGGAATGCACTGAATTCTTGTGATGAGAAGAAGCTAATCACACTCAGGAAGGGGTCAGTTTCTCTGGCAGAAAAGAGGATAGGAGTGTTCGGAGGTATTGGCTGGAATTTTACTGTCCTGCCCACCATGTGAATTGGAGCAGGGGAGGACAATGGGAGAGTCCATTGACCTCGGGTGGATTTTACAGTTTCAGGATGAGCGAGGCCATAAAATCCCATTCACTGTGTGAACTGACGAACAGGATCTAAAAACTTGGCAGGCTGTGTGAATGGTTGGGAGATGCCAGAAAGCTGGGTGTTTTTCCAGAGGTGGCAAAACAATGAACCAGGGTGTTATTGGTTGGAAAGGAACTCTGGAAAGCTACAGCATCTGGACTGCCATAACCCAAGGATTTGTAAAAGTGTGCTGATGATAATTGTAGCTGTGTAACTCAAAGATGAAGTTGTTGTGGATAGGATTCCAGACACACCCCGTGTGAATAAAGAACAGCATATTGTGAAACTGCTGTAATTTTTGTTAGTTCTAATTTGTGTGAAAATAAGAGCTTTAAAAAGTGGAATCTTAAATTCATAGAATCATAGAATTCCTACAGTGCTGAAGGAGGCCATTCGGCCCATCAAGTCTACACTGACTCTCTGACAGAAAATTCCATTTCGGCCCTTGCCCGTAAGCCCATGTATTTACCTTGCTAATCCATCTAACCTACACATCTTGGGACACTAATGGGTAGTTTAGCAAGACCAATCCATCTAATCTGCACAACTTTGAACTGTGGGAGGAAACCGGAGCACCCAGAGGAAACCCACAAGTTCATGGGACGATCATGCAAACTCCACGCAGACAGTCACAGGCTTGAATTGAACCCGGGTTCCTGATGCTGTGAGACTACAGTGCTAATTACTGTGCCACCATGCCACCCCACTTACTGGCGATTTCTTCATTTCGGGGTATATCAGTAAATTTGCTTATTTTACTTTATGATTTCCCCATGATGAGTGTGACAGTGGACAGTTTGCAAAGTCAAATCTGTGATTTGTTCATCCGTGAGAGAAGAGCTACAACATGAAAACTGACAGCTGTGTGTTATCTCATGGTGCTTTTGTTAACTGATTCCTTTTCTATTTCCGTATCTATTCAGGTAGGGGTCCAATCCTCTCCCTGAGGGGTTTCACAGTGTGTTGGTGGGTGTGGAGGGGGGGGGGGTCATGTATAGGGGATGATGTTCTGATCTGAAGGCCCGAGATGCTGTTTAGCCTGTGGACTCTGGGCCAGAGGATATGTATGGGAGTTTCATGTGCGGGAACGTTGAGATGGAGCAGATTGGAGAGATAGGAGTGAAAGAGGCCTAAGGATGAAATGTGAAAGTAGCCAGGAAAAGAGAATATGATAGGAATGAGCAGTGTTAAGATCGTGTCCCTGTGGTGTTTGGGAGAGAAGTAGATGGGGTAAGGGAGAGCAGAGCAACAGGGTAAGGGATTGGGAGGCAGGACAAGGTGACCAGTTTGAGTGTAGAGAACGTATGATCAGAAGATAGTTGCAGTCTGGGTCAGGTCAATGTCAATGGGCATTGACATTGTCTGCCACTTCCCTCAGACCAGTTGTTTAACTGAGCATTTTCATCTACTTCTGCTTTGTTGTGTTGGCACCACAGACTAATATCTATATTCCGCCAACATTTATCAATGTAGTTAGTGCTGGCTGAACAAGGTTAAGACAGGACATTAGCTGGAGGGCAAAAGATACCTGGGAACACCACAACCTGTAAGTTCCCCTCCAAGCCACACACCATCCTGACTTGAAGTCCATTGTTGTTCTTTCCCTGTTGCTGAGTCAAATTCCTGGAACTCTCTCCCTAACAGCACTGTGGGTGTAACTTACATCATAGGGATTGCAATGGTTCAAGAAGGCAGCTTACCACCACCTTCTCAAGGGGCAATTAGGTATGGACAATAAATGCTGGCCTATCCAGCAATGCCCACAACCTGTGAAAGAATGAAATAAATATACACCATCTTTCCTGAAGCCTTTTGCTTATTTTGACTTGATCCTCAATGTCAAATTAACCTGTAATATATCTATTTATAGAGAGGGGATGAATCACTTTATACTACAATTAAAATCTCTGTAAACCTTCATAATTTGTCATTTAGCCTTCACATTTATCTTTCAATATTTGGGTTGTGTGAGATATGCTGGTCCAGCTGATTTAACTCGATTCCATTTTTCCTTATTGTAGTCGTTCTTACCCAATGACATAACCCAATTTACCTTCCTCAAATCTTCACTTGATGAAATGGTAGCCCTCTAGCAGTTGATTGATACTATTAAACTAGCAGCTTAGAATCCATTTGAATTGATTGGGAGTTAAATGGTGAGCTGAAGATGTAGAAAGCACCAGGCACTTTGTGAACGTAGCAGTAGACAGTGCCGTGTCATTATCACTTGGGTCTGAGCTTCTCACCAATTAGCAGGTCTGAAATGTGCCAGTCAAACTTAGAAAGAGCAATTCAATTATTTCTTGGCAATGCCAGTATGTTAAGGGACAATACCAGTGAACCTTATTTGGATGTGTGGTGGGGCACAGGTTTCATACCCTGTACCTGAATGGTGATGCCTGCAGCTCCCGATGTATTAGGTCTCCGGGCTCATTACAACAGAGCCTGATAGTGACGAGTTGGCAATATCGTGTATTACAATGAACTTTAGATAAGTGAGGTCCGAGGTTGGGCTAAGTTTGGGATCAGCGCTTAGATCAGGTCAGGCCCAGCATTGTAATCCAGCAGTATTGAGGTCTCACTGGGGGTAGGAAGTGGTGGCCAGCATGGTGGGAGTGTATCAAATATCAGGGGCTGAGAGAGAAGGCTAAGAGGGGCAGTACTGGGTCTCAGTGATTAGGAGGAGGAGCACAAGTTTTTCTGTTGCCTGCATCACTTTGAGGGGACATGGGTTAATCAGTTGGTGCAATGCCCTCACCCAATTTCAGGGACCATGTAGTTTCACCCCCTCTGCCTCCCAGCAAATTTTGAATCCAAGTTATCACCATCCATTTCATGCCATAAGCCTGTTATGCAGGATTTTATTAATGCCTTTTGTTAAGTCCAAATGTACAACGTCTACTGCACTACCTTCACCAACCCTCTTTGTTACTTTATCAAAGAATTCAATCAGGTCATCCCTTATTAACCCAAGCTTCTGCATCTGAGAATTAATTTTGTCCTCGATAATTGTCTCTGGTGGTTGGCCCACAAATGGCATTTGGCTGATTGTCCTATCCATCCAATCAAAGATCAATTGCCCTCTGGTGTCAGTATTGAATACTGACTAGATAGAAAACTCTTTGACCTCAGTTGCCTCCGTGCCAAAATGAAATTGACCACCATGGACATCGATGATCTACAGTTTGCGGAAGACTGCAGTGTTGTTGCCCACTCTGCACCAGATTTACAACCATTCCTAATCTCTTCAATGCTGCATACATGAAACTTGGCCTGTCCTTGAATGTTGCCAAAACAAAACTCATATCAACTCACACCCAGACAACCAAATATTTCATGTCTCATATTTATTGAAGGAGAGACTCCCCGTGAACACTTCCCATACCTTGACAGCCACCTCTTTCAAAAGGCCATCATTGATGAGGTGATCCAAACTAGATCAGCTGTACAGCTCAGTCTTCTACACACTACAGCAGCAAGTGTTTGACAACAAAGGTCTCTGCAAGTCAACAAAAGTCCTAGTGTAGAGAGCAGTTGCCATCAACACACTCCTGTGCTACAGTGAGACTTGGACTTTGTGGACTATTAGTGAAACATAAGAGAAATTCCATCAGCAATGCCTCTGCTGCATTCTCCAGATTCGTTGGGAGGTCCTTGAACAAACACTAATACCCTTCTTGAAGCCAACTCCACAAGCATTCAGACAAAACTGCAAAATTAACTTTGATGGACTGGACACTGTGTTCAGAAAACTGAAAACCATCTTTCCCACCAGGTCCTGTTCCCTCAGCTCTCGGGACAGATTGGAAACATTGAGGTGGCGTTAACACAGTCAAGGGGGATTGACCCTGGGAGTCCTCAACATTGTCTACTAACCCAATGAATTGGGGACTTCATGGAAAGGGAGCCTTTTACTGATTACCACCTACTGCCCCCCACCCCACCACTGATCTGATGAATCAGTACTTCCCCATGTTGACCACCACTTTGATGAAATGTTGAGGATACCAAGGACACAGAATATACTCTGGGAGGGCGATTTCAATGTGCATCGCCAAGAGTAGCTTGGTAGCACCACTCCTGACAGAGCTGACTGAGTCCTGAACTCCACGTTTGCCAGACTGGATTGGGAGCAGGAGGTGAGAAAACCAACATGAGGGATCAAATAATCTACTTCATTCATTCTCCTCAATCTACCTGTCACAGATTTATCTGTCCTTTGCACAGCCTTTATAGTCTGAACCCCCTTTTGAGGATATCCTCTATTGTGAGGGTTAAAGGATATGAGGTGACTCTCATCTTGTTTTATCACATGGGTCTGCACTTTCTGCCTGAGCTGGTGGTGGAGGCAGGTTCAACTGAAGCATTCAGAGGGAATTAGAATGTTATATGAAAAGGAAGAATGCAAAGGTATGGAAAGAAGATGGAGAAATGGAATGAGGTAAGGCTCATTCAGAGGGCCAGTGTAGACATAATAGGCCAAACGGCCTCCTTCTGCACTGTAAGAATCCTGTGGTGTTGTGATTCTGGGTCCTAGCTAATGTCCCATTAGTGAAAAGGAACCTTATCGCTGATTGGAAATCCTTCCTAGGTCTATTGCCTTTCACTTCAAGTCCAATCCACTCTTTTTGATGGTGAACCCTATTAACCTCTATCTGGTGACAGATGTTGGAAGAATGAATCAAAAGTCTGTGGTGGCATGGAAGGTGACAGCTACTAGTATTTGGTACTTTTGGTGGATATGGCACAATGTAATGCAGAGGCAAAATGCAAAAGCAGAGAAACACCCTGTACCACCCATCTATTGTAGCTGCCAAACTACTGACATATCTTCTTGCCTCTGGCGTCATGTGAAAGAATCCGAGAGAGTGAGGGCAGCAATATTTCCTCCATTATAACTAATTTCTTAGCACAGGTATATCTTTAATGTGTGACCCACCCACACACATACAACCAAGTCCTGTGGCAATGGGAAGCAGGAAAAGTGACAGGTGCAGCCACACTGGAAGTCGTGCTCCTCAACCTGAATAAAGGTGATCTGTAGACACTGGATAGTCACTAGACATACCCGGAAGGAGCAGAAGCATCCAGAGAGCACCATGTGATGACCCAGCTGCCTTAGGGATGCACACAAATTATTTTTCATTGAAGGGACCATTACAAGGAGTCCTAAACAAAGCCTGCTTTTTCAATTATGGCCCAGCATACTTCGGCAAGGAATGACTCAAACCAGCAGCAAGAATCCACAAAGGAAAGTAAAGACAAAAACAAAGTCAGCACCATAACAGTGGCATGCTGGAATGTCCACGGCCTCTTTGATTAATCAAATCAGCAGTCAACCTGAACACCGTTCAGCTCTAAGTAGGGAACTTAGTTGGTGTGGTAAAGACATGTGGGGATTGTCCTTAGTGAAACAGAACAAGCAGGAGAAGGCTAGGTTGAAGGAATTGAAGCAGGATACGCTTTGCTTTGGAGTGGTTTACCTCCTCCATACTGTTGGGGTTTCTTCATCAGCAGAGAAACTACAAAGGACCTGGAAAACCTTTCCAAAGGCATCAATGAACCTATTGAGCCTATTCCTTCCCCCTCAACAACACTATTCACAACAAGTGCCTATTCTAACTAACAGTGACCATTTAAAGGAAATGTTCTATGATGATCTGGATCATCTCCTACATCAGTCCCTAAAGATGACAAGATTATCCTTATCAGCAATTTCAATACCAGAGTTGGACATGACCACCTCACATCCTCAGTCAACAAAGAGTTGGAAAGGAAAACTCAAATGGAACTCTCTGACTTTTTGTGTGCCAACAAAGCCTGTCATCACCCACAATCAAAGCATTGACATCTCCTTGACTATATATATACTGAGGAAGTGGAGGGATGGGTTGGTAAGTTTGCTGATGACAGAAAGGTTGGAGGTGTTGTGGATAGTCTGGAGGAATGTCAGAAGTTGCAGCGAGACATTGATAGGATGCAAGACTGGGCGGAGAAGTGGCAGATGGAGTTCAACCCAGATAAGTGTGAGGTGGTTCATTTTGGCAGGTCAAATAGGATGGCGGAATATGATATTAATGGTAGGACTCTTGGCAGTGTGAAAGATCAGAAGGATCTTGGGGTCCGAGTTCATAGGACGCTCAAAGCAGCTGTGCAGATTGAGGCTGTGGTTAAGAAGGCGTATGGTGTACTGGCCTTCATCAATCGGGGAATTGAGTTCAGGAGTCGTGAGATAATGTTGCAGCTATATAAGACCCTGGTCAGACCCCACTTGGAGTACTGTGCTCAGTTCTGGTTGCCTCATTACAGGAAGGATGTGGAAGCCATAGAAAGGTTGCAGAGGAGATTTACAAAGATGTTGCCTGGATTGAGGAGCATGCCTTATGAGGATAGGTTGAGTGAGCTCGGCCTTTTCTCCTTGGAGAGACGGAGAATGAGGGATGACCTGATGGAGGTGTATAAGATGTTGAGAGGTATTGATTGAGTGGACAGTCAGAGGCTTTTTCCTCGGGCTGAATTGGTTGCCACAAGAGGACACAGGTTTAAGGTGCTGGGGAGTAGGTACAAAGGAGATGTCAGGGGTAAGTTTTTCACTCAGAGGGTGGTGGGTGCGTGGAATGGGCTGCCAGCAACAGTGGTGGAGGCGGATTCGATAGGGTCTTTTAAGAGACTTTTAGATAAGTACATGGAACTTAGTCAGATAGAGGGTCATAGGTAAGCCTAGTAATCGCTAAGGTAGGGACATATTCGGCACAACTTTGTGGGCTGAAGGACCTGTATTGTGCTCTAGTTTTTCTATGTTTCTATGTTTCTATATGGTCAGCAGGCAGAAGGAAAAAGACTGATGTCAAGAGTACTCATGCTATGAGAGAATTGCTGGACAGACCACCACCTGATCTCCGCCAAACTGAGTCTAAAGATCCAGCCAAATCATTGTAAATCAACTTGGCAGACACGACCAAAGCTAAACGTCAGACTCCTCAAGAATCAACCTTAGTCAGCCTTAGGCCTTACTGCATAATGTGATATCACTCTACAGTTTGATCTCACTTACCCAAGCGATATAGAAGATGAATGAAAACAACTCCTTGATCAGATCTTCAAGATTTCAGTAGCAGTACTGATTTGTTAAGAATGATGAACACATCTCCAGTAATCCAATAATGCATGTGGCAAAGATCAAAGAATAAGTCTTCTCTCAATCACAGGAAACATCTTCACAAGGATCCAATTAAATCATCCTAGACACCCTCATATGCTGTTCATTGACATGACTAAAGCTTGTGACTGCGTTGATCTGGTCCTAGGCACTTGCTCTCCAAACTTGGATGTTTGAACAAGTTTGCCAAATTTCTGCATCTATTGCATGATGGCATGGTTGGACAGGGTTAACTGCCTGTCATCTTTGCAGTAGCCAGCAGCGTAAAGCAAGAATGAGTCTTGGTTCCCCAACTCTCCAATATCTTTGCTGCAAATGCTTAAAGAAACCACCAGAGACATGCATTAGCTTCTGTCCAGGGAAGCTCTTCAATCCCACCAGACTTTGTGCCTCCTGCAGACTCACAGAGGCAGTAATCAGAGAGTTTCTGTATACAGATGACTGTGCCCAAGCTGCCCACAACAACGGAAACATCCAGACTGACAAACAAATTCTTGGGTGCTACTGAAAACATATTTCTCCAAATTAGTGTCTCCAAGATTCACATTATGTTTCAACCAGTACCAGGCACCTGTGATGAAGCACCAAACATAATCATTGATGGCATCAGTCTGAAGATTGAAGAAAAATTCTCATACCTTGGCAGTGTACACTCTAGTGATTACATTGTTGAAGATTTCTGTACACATATCCAAAAAGCAAGTTCTACTATGGACAACTCCCTGGCTGTGTCTGGAAGCAGTGCAGCATTAAACTGAAGACTAAAATCAAACTCTATCATTGTCCATACCATCCTGCTGCATGGCACAGAATCCTGCATCTGATATAGGTGCCACAGCAAAGCTCTGGAACACTTCTATCAGACTCTGAAGGTCCATCACGAGAATAAAACATAAACAACGAGGTCCTTTATTGTATTAGGTTCAACAACATGGAGACTGTCCACCAGAAAATTCAACTTAGATGATCAGATCATGACCATCTACATGAAGGTTTACAGAATTCCCAAACAGGTCTTCTATAGGGAACTGTCTCAGGGCAAACAACATCAAGATGGCCAGTACAAATGATACAAGGACCTTAAGAAAACTTACAAACTTCCGCATTGCAGACCACCCCTCTTAGGAAAGCACGACAGCTGACTGGCCCATGTGGAGGCATGCACTGTGATTTGTTTCAGCATTCTTCAAAGATTATATATAGCAAATTTGCAACATCCAGAGGTAGTGCAGCTCCAGAGGTTCCACCAAGCACCATTAATAACACCTTGGACTGCCGGTTCTGTGGATGTCCATGCAGATTCTGCATTGGACACTTAAGTCATGAGAGGATCCACAGAAGACGATGAAGTTTCTTACAGCTTGGGCATTCTTGGATAACAAGGAAATGACCATCAACCCTCCATCATGTGTGGCACCAACACAATGTTGAAAAGAATAGATTAACAACAGATTTAGCAATTAAATGAGCCCTAGTGAAATTGCATTCAATGGGAATCGGGGGAAAATGCTCTGCTGGATGGAGAAAGATGGTTGTGGTTGTTGGAGACCAATCAGTTCAGACCCAGGATATAGCTGCAGGAGTTATACAGGGCAGCATGCTTTGCCCAGCTAAATTCTACTGCTCCATCAATGACTTCCCAGCCATCACAGATTCACTCAGCCCTTTGAGTCTTGCTTGCCAGTTCTTTTGAAGAATGATCAGTCTCACTCCGTCATTCTTTTCTTATATCCTTCAATTTAATCTCCTTCCAGCTACTGCTGTGTCTGTTTCCACCATCCTATAATTTAAAACCTTATACACTTGTTGCATGAAAGTGTTCCTCCTCATGTTGTCTTTCATTTTGTCAATCTCCTTAAATCTGTACCGTCTAGTTTTTGACCAATCAGCCAATGGAAGCAGTTTCTCTATTTGCTCTAAGCTCTTCATGATTTTGAACATATCCATCGTGTTTCCTCTTCGTCCTCTCTGGTCTAGGGAAAACAACTCCAGCTTCTCCAGTCTGTCCACATATTTGAAGTTCCTGATCATTGGAAACATTCTAATAAATCTTTTCTGTACCCTCACCAAAGTCCTGAAGTTCTTCCTAAAGTGTACTGACCAGAATTGGACACAATACTCCAGTTGAGTTGTATTAGTGTTTTATAAAGGTTTAGCATATCTTTCTGGTTTTTGTACTTTATGTTTTACTTTAAAAATGTGGGATTTCATATACTTTATTAACTACTTAGTTAACCTGTTCTGCTACCCTCAAAGATTTAACCACAAACATCCCCAGGTGTCTCTGTTCTTGCACCCCTTTTAAAATAGTATTATTTAATATGTAGGGTTTCTCTATACATTCTTCCTTTTAAAATATATCACCTCACTTTTTTATGGTTGAATTTCAACTGTCAGGTGTCCATCCATTCCAGCAGACTATCTATGTCCTCTTGACGTCTGTTATTATCTTGGTAAGGTTAGGGGTTGGACTGTTCACTGATTATTTCGCCATGTTCAGATCCAACTGCCGTCATTCAGACAATGAAGTAGCCCTGTCTGAATGCAACAGAACCTGGACAAGATCCAAATTTCAAAAGCCCATCGAGGTACAAGCAGCAATACCAATGGCCTCAGCCTATTTTCTTGTTGATCTTCCCATCCAGCATGCCAATCTCCATCTTGTCCATTTCATCCCTCTCATTACTGACTCTAAATTCTGCTTGTCTCTCTTCCATAATTGATGCCATAGTTCCCACTAAAACCATTACTCTCTCCATCCGGCTGTGCCCCTGGTACGGCTTTCGCCTCTGCTCCCTTAAGTGCAAGAGATGCAAACTCAATTGCATGAGGTGGTCAGTGGTTTAGCCATTCACTGCCAGATCTGGCTGGACTACATAAAACATTATCAGATCTCATTCTCACCTCTTAAAACTGCTCATTATTCCACTATCACCCTGGAATATTTTCTTTACTTCAACCATTTTTCATACATCCCTTTCCTCTATTTCCTCCATCTGCACTTCCAACGAGTGTGAGGAGTTCATGGACTGTTTTGTCACAAGATTGAGACCATCCAATCAGCTGTCTCTGCCACTTATTGCATTTCCACTTGCCCACCAAACCAATCTTCCTCTAAAGCCAATCCCTCCCCACCCCACCCAGCACTGAACTCGCATCTGCCTCTAGTTTCTCTCTTATCTCCACTCATGCCCTCTCTGGGCTCAACTTGTCCATGCAATCCACGTCCTTCTCACTTGACCTATCCCCATTAAACTGCTGACCACCCATTTTCCCCTCCTGGTTCCTATGTCAGCCAATGATGTTGATGGTTCTCTCTCCTTAGGTACCGTATCACCTCTCCTCAAAAAGAAAATTCTTAATCCTGTGGCTTTGCAAACTACTGCCCTATCTCCAACCTCCCTTTCCTCTCCAAAGTCCTTGAACTGTTGTCACCTCCCAGATCCACTACCATCTTTCCTGGATCTCCATGATTGAATCCCTCCAATCAGGTTTTTAATTCTGTCATATTACAGAAAAAATGGCTCTTATCAAAGTCATAAATGACATCCAATGTGAGTGTGTCAGATATACGTTTTCTCACCTCATCCTTCTCGAGCTGTTTGCAGCCTCTGGCACGGTGACCATACCATCCTCCTTCAATATTTCTCCACTGTTGTAAGGGGAGGATGATGTAATTTTTGAAAATGATGAGCCGACAGGCTCAGAGCGGGGAAATCGAGAAGTGAAATATGCTGTATAAACGCTTTGCAGAGGCAGATGCTTAACCACCAGTATGTAATCAGTTGCTTGTGGTCAAAGTACCAGTAGTCACAAGTTGAGTTACGAGAGAAATGGTTACTGCGGACTATAAAAGGAAAAGTAGGCGCTGGAGGGCTGAACAGTTCACGATAAGGAAGCGCGGGAACCAATAAGTAAGGGAGGGGGAGGGGCGTATGATGAACTCGCGGATGCATATAAGGTATAATCATGTATTGTAAGTGTGTGTTCCTACGGGACTGCACCCTTTCTTGCAAGAAAGAATAAATTGACTTAGAAGAACACTCATCCGTGTCTTTGATCTCGAACGGGGTTAAGGGGGAGAGAAGTGGACTCGTGTCTCCAGAGGTGTCTCCTGAGGGGGTTGCTGCCGGTGGAAACCTAACGGTGACAACTAAGCCGGTCGAGCGTCCACCCCTCCAGGACTGGGTCAGTTGCTCGGGTGTAATCCATACAAACTGACTGGCCTCAGACTGGGAGCCGTGCCTACTTCCGACACTGTCACCCAGCTGGGTGTGACTGCTCTAACTCGATTCCATTCTCATTTGTCTCATCCAATGTTACCTAATGGGATTTCAATGTTCACCAAATGTGCCAATCAGATCACTACATTTACCCATCAAGCTGAATGGGACTCTGCAGCTTCAGAAGTGCTAAAGATTCTGCTGCAACTTCTGTGCTGACCTCCAGCTCTGAAGAGTTTCATCTGGGACTGTAGGGTATCAATTGAATTTCACCCCTTGAAGGAACAAGCTCATAAGCACTGTGATGCTCTACAGACTCTGACCTGGACCGAGGCAAGATATTCTCTGAGGAAAACTTTTCATGGACAACAGGAGAGAGGTTTCTAAATGAAAGGGCGAAAATTGTTGCATCAAAAATAGCTCAAATGATGAGCATTATTTGGTTTTTCTAGGAGCCAAGGAAAAATAGAACATAGAACATAGAACAGTACAGCACAGAACAGGCCCTTCGGCCCATGATGTTGTGCTGAGCTTTATCTGAAACCAAGATCAAGCTCTCCCACTCCCTATCATCCTGGTGTGCTCCATGTGCCTATCCAATAACCGCTGAAATGTTCCTAAAGTGTCTGACTCCACTATCACTGCAGGCAGTCCATTCCACACCCCAGCCACTCTCTGCATAAAGAACCTGCCTCTGATATCCTACCTATATCTCCCACCATGAACCCTATAGTTATGCCCCCTTGTAATAGCTCTATCCACCCGAGGAAATAGTCTTTGAACGTTCGCTCTATCTATCCCCTTCATCATTTTATAAACCTCTATTAAGTTTCCCCTCAGCCTCCTCCACTCCAGAGAGAACAGCCCTAGCTCCCTCAACCTTTCCTTATAAGACCTACCCTCCAAACCAGGCAGCATCCTGGTAAATCTCCTCTGCACTCTTTCCAGCGCTTCCACATCCTTCTTATAGTGAGGTGACCAGAACTGCACACGATATTCCAAATGTGGTCTCACCAAGGTCCTGTACAGTTGCAGCATAACCCCACGGCTCTTAAACTCCAACCCCCGGTTAATAAAAGCTAACACACTATAGGCCTTCTTCACAGCTCTATCCATTTGAATGGCAACCTTCAGAGATCTGTGGATATGGACCCCAAGATCTCTCTGTTCCTCCACAGTATTCAGAACCCTACCTTTGACCCTGTAATCCGCATTTAAATTAGTCCTACCGAAATGAATCACCTCACATTTATCAGGGTTAAACTCCATTTGCCATTTTTCAGCCCAGCTTTGCATCCTATCTATGTCTCTTTGCAGCCTACAACAGCCCTCCACCTCATCCACTACTCCACCAATCTTGGTGTCATCAGCAAATTTACTGATCCACCCTATATATCCACCATATATCAACATCGCCACTCAGTAAGGATGTACATTGATTGTGAAGAACATAGAGAGAATCCCTTGTAGCAAGGAGGAGTAATAATCCAGCCTTTGATTGGAAGATCTGTGCTGCCCGAACCTTATATCTTGATGTCTAATGGATAAAGAGTCATTGGCTGAAGGCAGTCAAGGTCATTTTGTTAATATGTTAACAGCAGCTCCTGACTCAATTTTAAAATTAGTATTGAAGCCTTGAACTTGGAATGTAACTGACCAATAATCTGAATTAAGACCAGCAACTTTCCCCAGGAATTCTGTAAATTCATCTTTTCCTTGATTTTCCATTTCTTGTTTCACAATACGTGCTGGCCTTTGACTTCAATTAAAATTGATGGATTTTCAGAAAAGCTTGAAATATCCAGTTTTATTATACTGGAAACATTCTGCACCTTCTGCTGGGCAGTCTTGGCGTCTATGCTGGGTTTTTCTGCCACAATGCAAACATCTTAAAATGGCTGCTGGCATGACTTGCAAAGTTTGTAATGGATTCCTGCACATCCTGCCTTCGAAGAACGTTGTCTGTTGGTGGATCTACTGCATTAAGAAAGGACCTGACTTGCAGCTTTTTCCACTTCTTGTGAAGACATGATGCTGCTGGGTCCCAGGGAAAGTAATGTCTCCATAACTCACACTGCTGGCCTCTCTGGGGGTCCTCGAGGCAGTCAAATGGGTGGGGTAGGGGCAGGGTCTGCTCACCAGGTACAGTCATTGTTACCTCTCTCCTTTGTACTTCATTTTCCCCCAAGTTTTTATTCTGAGCTGGTTTCAAAAATTTTTTCACTCGGTGGTTCCTTCAATAACACCAAAGTGTTTTTTGCATTGATCTCTCTCCTGCAGCTACCATGTTCTGAGATAAGTCCTTCTATCTTGGACTCTCAGTGTGGGAGGAAAGGCTCTAGACATGCAGTTATCTCCCGTTGTTTGCGATCCTATCTATTGCAAATTTGTTTACCTGTACAAAGCTGTCTGTGTATCCAATTGTGCTTATGCCCCTGAAAATTCACTCATTTACAATTTAGCATTTACCAGTGCCGCAGACATTAAATTGCTTAACTCCAACTACATACATACGCGTAAGTTCATCAATGACTCTCACTTTACTAGACATGTTAAAGAATTGGCAGAAGGAAGGTTAAACTCTCATCTTTGTCATGTCTTTCCCATATAGAAAGTGTGCATTGTGCATGTGCTTATTCTGAGCATGCACAAGTTCACTGTTCATGACTTCATCCTTTGTGAGATTTTGCGGGAAAGGAACCCAGCGTACTGATCTGAGATGTTAGCACAGGAGGGTCCATGGGACCAGCAGCACGGTGCTGGTCATGAAGAACAGGTCAGCATAGAGTTGGAGGGCAGGAACCAATCTACCCCTGCAGAGTGCTGGAGAGCAGATCAGGAGCAGCACAGCACTATGGCAGCAAGTTGTTGCACTCACTTGAAACCTCTGGTGAACTGAGGACAGCCTTGTGCACACCATACTCCAGCAATCAGGTTTCAGATCAATATAAATTCCCACTGGGATGAGGGGATGCCAACGGACAGCTATTTCAATGAGCATTCATGTTTTGCAAATGAATTGCAAATGGCGTTCACACCACCAGCCAATGGGAAGACTGACCCACTATTAACCCACTGTTGGGAGAATTTTAACGTGACTTTACATCTGTGGGTTTCCAATGTTTTGGCTCTTGTGAAATTCTCCATCCTCTTGTTCCACCAAACCCACTATTCCAGTGGTGGGGGAGGATGCCCCTTTTTGCTGAGGGGTTGGTGGTGCTCCCCTTGTCAGCAGGGGGTCACCATTTCCATTTTTGGGGGGAGGGGGACCTGACTGCAAACGCAGAGATCGGGGTGCCGTGTGAACCATGGGGCTGGCTGGCATGATTCCCGAGATGTATGAATTTGTTTCTATTAGGTGGGCGAATCCCACCTGATAGGTGCTGACAGTGCCAGAGGGAAACACTCCCATTTTCCCACTGGCGTGGATATTTAGTGCCAATTTGGGAGAATCACACCCTAAGTGATTGGGAAAGAAATTACCAGATGGAGTATATAATGTAGAAAATGCGAGGTTGCCCACTTCAATGGTAAGAATACAAAAACAAAGTATTATTTAAATGGAGACAAACTGTAGAATGCTGCAGTGCAGAGGAACCTACATGACCTTGCACATTAATCACAAATGTTAGCATCCAGATACAGCAAATAATTAGGAAGAAAAATGGAATGTTGGTCTTTATTGCAAGTGTATAAAAAGAGGGAAGCCTTGTTATCAATGTACAAGGCATTTGTGAGACCACACCTAGAGTATTGTTACAGATTTGGTCTCCTTAAGGAGGAAAATACTTACAATGGAAGCAGTTCAGAGAAGGTTAATCTGGAATAAAGGGATTGTCTTATGAGGAAAGGTTGAGCAGGTTGAGCCCATACACATTGGAGTTTAGAAGAATGAAAGGTGATCTTATGGAAACATGTAAGATTTTGAGGGGGCTTGGCAGGGTGAATGCTCAGAGGATGTTTCCTGTCCTGTCACTGGTTTAAAAATAAGGGGCTGAGTTAGACAGATTTTTGATCAACAATGGAGGCAAGGCTTATGGGCGACTGACATGATAGAGGAGTTAAAGCCAAAATCAGATTAGCCTTGATCTTATTCAATGGTGGAGCAGGCTTGAGGGACTGAAACAAACAACAACAACAAAGAACAATACAGCACAGGAACAGGCCCCTCGGCCCTCCAAGCCCGCGCCGTTCCCCGGTCCAGGATTGAATCCTGAATCCAGGATCCCCGCCCAATTTTCCAGCCTATCTACATCCTAATATCCTATCCACCGAGCTGTCCCTCACAGCTACGATGCTTTGTTCATCACAACCTATTAACTCACCCCCACTCCCCCATTTCAGACCATGTGATCTCCAGGGAGAGGCGAAAACCCAGAGTGAAAACCCCAGGGCCAATATGGGGAAAAAAAAATCTGGGAAATTCCTCTCCGACCCCCTGTGGCGATCGAAACGAGTCCAGGAGATCACACTGGCCCTGATCAGAAAATGCTTCCCAACCCTATTCATTTCCACTTCTGCTTTACGAACACCATCTGAATTCCCTGCCCCCGAGACAGGTTCCCAACTATCCGCAGTCTCGCTCTGTACTGGCACCAGCAAGATGATCATAGAATGAAGCCTTGAAACGAGAAACAAAGAACAATTAGCCCGCGCCGCTCCCTGGTCCAAACTAGACCACTCTTTTGTATCCCTCCATTCCCACTCCGTTCATATAGCTGTCTAGATAAGTCTTAAACGTTCCCAGTGTGTCCGCCTCCACCACCTTGCCCGGCAGGCCCCCACGACCCTCTGTGTAAAATATGTCCTTCTGATATCTGTGTTAAACCTCCCCCCTCTCACCTTGAACCTATGACCCCTCGTGAACGTTACCACCGACCCGGGGAAAAGCTTCCCACCGTTCACCCTATCTATGCCTTTCATAATTTTATACACCTCTATTAAGTCTCCCCTCATCCTCCGTCTTTCCAAGGCGAACAACCCCAGTTTCCCCAATCTCTCCTCATAACCAAGCCCCTCCATACCAGGCAACATCCTGGTAAACCTCCTCTGTACTCTCTCCAAAGCCTCCACGTCCTTCTGGTAGTGTGGCGACCAGAACTGGACGCAGTATTCCAAATGCAGCCGAACCAACGTTCTATACATCTGCAACATCAGACCCCAACTTTTATACTCTATGCCCCGTCCTATAAAGGCAAGCATGCCATATGCCTTCTTCACCACCTTCTCCACCTGTGACGTCACCTTCAAAGATCTGTGGACTTGCACACCCAGGTCCCTCTGCGTCTCTACACCCTTTATGGTTCTTCCATTTATCGTGTAGCTCCTCCCTACATTATTCCCACCAAAATGCATCACTTCGCATTTATCAGGATTGAACTCCATCTGCCATTTCTTTGCCCAAATTTCCAGCCTATCTATATCCTTCTGTAGCCTCTGACAATGTTCCTCACTATCTGCAAGTCCTGCCAGTTTTGTGTCGTCCGCAAACTTACTGATCACCCCAGTTACTCCTTCTTCCAGATCATTTATATAAATCACAAACAGCAGAGGTCCCAATACAGAGCCCTGCGGAACACCACTAGTCACAGGCCTCCAGCCGGAAAAAGACCCTTCCACTACCACCCTCTGTCTTCTATGACCAAGATGTGGAGATGCCGGCGTTGGACTGGGGTAAACACAGTAAGAAGTTTAACAACACCAGGTTAAAGTCCAACAGGTTTATTTGGTAGCAAAAGCCACACAAGCTTTCGAGGCTCTGAGCCCCTTCTTCAGGTGAGTGGGAATTCTGTTCACAAACAGAACTTATAAGACACAGACTCAATTTACATGAATAATGGTTGGAATGCGAATACTTACAACTAATCCAGTCTTTAAGAAACAAAACAATGGGAGTGGAGAGAGCATCAAGACAGGCTAAAAAGATGTGTATTGTCTCCAGACAAGACAGCCAGTGAAACTCTGCAGGTCCACGCAACTGTGGGAGTTACAAATAGTGTGACATAAATTCTGATTCTAGGATCGCATGATAAAGACTCAGGAGGAAAAAAGCAGAAATATTTATGTGAAATAGTGTGACATAAACCCAATATCCCGGTTGAGGCCGTCCTTGTGTGTGCGGAACCTGGCTATCAGTTTCTGCTCCGCGACTCTGCGCTGTCGTGTGTCGCGAAGGCCGCCTTGGAGAACGCTTACCCGAATATCAGAGGCCGAATGCCCGTGACCGCTGAAGTGCTCCCCAACAGGAAGAGAACAGTCTTGCCTGGTGATTGTCGAGCGGTGTTCATTCATCCGTTGTCGCAGCGTCTGCATAGTTTCCCCAATGTACCATGCCTCGGGACATCCTTTCTTGCAGCGTATCAGGTAGACAACGTTGGCCGAGTTGCAAGAGTATGTACCGTGTACCTGGTGGATGGTGTTCTCACGTGAGATGATGGCATCTGTGTCGATGATCCGGCACGTCTTGCAGAGGTTGCTGTGGCAGGGTTGTGTGGTGTCTTGGTCACTGTTCTCCTGAAGGCTGGGTAGTTTGCTGCGGACAATGGTCTGTTTGAGGTTGTGCGGTTGTTTGAAGGCAAGAAGTGGGGGTGTGGGGATGGCCTTGGCGAGATGTTCGTCTTCATCAATGACATGTTGAAGGCTCCGGAGGAGATGCCGTAGCTTCTCCGCTCCGGGGAAGTACTGGACAACAAAGGGTACTCTGTCCACTGTGTCCCGTGTTTGTCTTCTGAGGAGGTCGGTGCGGTTTTTCGCTGTGGCGCGTTGGAACTGTTGATCAATGAGTCTAGCGCCATATCCTGTTCTTATGAGGGCATCTTTCAGCGTCTGGAGGTGTCTGTTGCGATCCTCCTCATCCGAGCAGATCCTGTGTATACGGAGTGCTCTCTCCACTCCCATTGTTTTGTTTCTTAAAGACTGGATTAGTTGTAAGTATTCGCATTCCAACCATTATTCATGTAAATTGAGTCTGTGTCTTATAAGTTCTGTTTGTGAACAGAATTCCCACTCACCTGAAGAAGGGGCTCAGAGCCTCGAAAGCTTGTGTGGCTTTTGCTACCAAATAAACCTGTTGGACTTTAACCTGGTGTTGTTAAACTTCTTTCTATGACCAAGCCAGTTCTCCACCCATCTAGCCACCTCCCCCTTTATCCTAGGCCTACTCTTGCTCCTACTTTTTGTGATCCAATTAAATACTTCAAAGGGAGTTGCCACCGGTGACTAGAGAGGCCAATGCAATGATTCTGGTCCTGGGAACCTGGCAGCAATGCAAGAAGAAGTTTAATGACCACATAGAATCATGGAATCTACAGTACAGAAGGAAGCCATTTGGCCCATCGAGCCTGCACTGACAACAATCCCACCCAGGTCCTATCCCCGTAACCCCACATATTTACCCTGACACTAAGGGGCAATTTATCATGGCCAATCAACCTAACCTGTACATCTTTGGAGTGTGGGAGGAAACCAGAGCACACAGAGGAAACCCACGCAGTCATGGGGAGGATATGCAAACTCCACACAGACAGTGACCCGAGGCCCGATTCAAACTCGTGTCCCTGGTGCTGTGAGGCAGCAGTGCTAACCGCTGTACCACCGTAATTATGTGAGTGGTTAAGGTAATTGAATGCATTTTCACATGAATCTTTATCATCAACCTCTCACACTCCCCATGCACACTTACTACCACCACTCACCCAGCAACGGTCCCAAGAACTCAGGACACACATATAACATTAAGATACTCCAGTTTACCCTAACACAGTTACCAATGACACCATTTTCACACCCATCTCTCACTGCCTCCTCACACCTCTAACTATTTAGCCACAGAAGCATTTGAAAACAAAGATGAGAATTTTAAATTTGAAGCATTGCTTAACTAGGAACCAATGTAAGTGAGCAATCACAGGATGATGGGACTTGGTGCAAGTTAAGACACAGGAGGCAGAGTTTTGGATGAAGTCAAGTTTACAGAGTTCAGTATGTGGGAGGCTGACCAAGAGGGCATTAGTCAAGTCTAGAAGTAACAAAGGCATAAATGAGGCTTTCAGAGAAGCTGAGGTGAAGGCAGTTTTGGGCAATATTACAGAGGTGGAAATCAGCGATCATAGCGGTGGCATGGATAAATGGTTGAAAGTTCATCTCAAGGTCAAATATGATACCTAAGTTGTGAACAGTGTGCTCAGCCTCAGACATTTTCCAGGGAGAAGTGTCTGGTTTCTAAGAAATGAGGTTTGTAGTGGGGACTAGAAACAATGGGTTGAATTTTCTGGCTCTTCCCACCAGGAGGATTTTCCAATCTCACCGATGACAACCTTACGAGCCTGGTTGAGTTCTTTGAAAATGTGACCAAACACATTGACGAAGGAAGAACGGTGGATGTGGTCTATATGGACTTCAGCAAGGCGTTCGATAAGGTCCCCCATGCAAGACTTCTTGAGAAAGTGAGAGGGCATGGGATCCAAGGGGCTGTTGCCTTGTGGATCCAGAACTGGCTTGCCTGCAGAAGGCAGAGAGTGGCTGTGGAGGGGTCTTTCTCTGCATGGAGGTCAGTGACCAGTGGAGTGCCCCAGGGATCTGTTCTGGGACCCTTGCTGTTTGTCATTTTCATAAATGACCTGGATGAGGAAGTGGAGGGATGGGTTGGTAAGTTTGCTGACGACACCAAGGTAGGTGGTGTTGTGGATAGTTTGGAGGGATGTCAGAAGTTGCAGCGAGACATAGATAGAATGCAAGACTGGGCGGAGAAGTGGCAGATGGACTTCAACCCGGATAAGTGTGTAGTGATCCATTTTGGCAGATCCAATGGGATGAAGCAGCAGTATAATATGAAGGGTACCATTCTTAGCAGTGTAGAGGATCAGAAGGACCTTGGGGTCCGGGTCCATAGGACTCTTAAATCGGCCTCGCAGGTGGAGGATGCGGTCAAGAAGGCGTACGGCGTACTAGCCTTCATTAATCGAGGGATTGAGTTTAGGAGTCGGGAGATAATGCTGCAGCTTTATAGGACCCTGGTTAGACCCCACTTGGAGTACTGCGCGCAGTTCTGGTCACCTCATTACAGGAAAGATGTTGAAGCCATTGAAAGGGTGCAGAGGAGATTTACAAGGATGTTGCCTGGATTGGGGGGCATGCCTTATGAGGATAGGTTGAGGGAGCTTGATCTCTTCTCCCTGGAGAGACGAAGGATGAGAGGTGACCTGATAGAGGTTTACAAGATGTTGAGAGGTCTGGATAGGGTAGACTCTCAGAGGCTATTTCCAAGGGCTGAAATGGTTGCTACGAGAGGACACAGGTTTAAGGTGCTGGGGGGTAGGTACAGAGGAGATGTCAGGGGTAAGTTTTTCACTCAGAGGGTGGTGGGTGAGTGGAATCGGCTGACGTCGGTGGTGGTGGAGGCAAACTCGTTGGGGTCTTTTAAGAGACTTCTGGATGAGTACATGGGATTTAATGGGATTGAGGGCTATAGATAGGCCTAGAGGTAGGGATATGATCAGCGCAACTTGTGGGCCGAAGGGCCTGTTTGTGCTGTGGCTTTCTATGTTCTATGTTCTATGCTGCAGTGACGGCACAGCTGGCGAGCAATGAAAAATGCTATTGACATCGGTAGGCCACAAGATCCACTGCTGGCCAATGGCAAGACATCTCCACCACCGGAAAACACACTGCATGTGAAAAACCCAATGACTTGGTCGTCTCAATATTTAATTGGAAGACATTTCTACTCATCCAGTAGTGGATATTGGAGAGCAATCTGATAATTCAGAAATAGAAGAGGAGTTGAGAGAGATGATGGTGAGGTAGAGCTGGTCTCACCAGCATATATTTAAAATCTGGTATTTGGTTTTCAGATGCTGTCACTGAGGGGAGGTATGTAGATGAGAAATAGGACAGATCCCAGGATCAATCCTTGGGGCTGTAGTATAAAGGGATGGGATATGTTAATGTATGACGTAGGTGATGATGCAGAACTGACATCAGTCTGTCTAGCATTGTACTCTCGATAAAGCAAGGTTGAACCATGCCGAGCAGCAACGTACCCACTCTGTAACCTGTTTAGATTTAATACTAACAACAAGTCATAAGCAGACACACTCTCTGCCTTGGTTCTTTATTTGAATCATCCCAAATTGCAACACTGGCCAACTAGCACACAGCTTTTCTTGATTCAGTGCACCAGGTTTGTGTACTGTCTGCCTCAATGGGAATGCGACAGATTACAAATTGTGTCCCTTGAACTTGAAAACAGACCTAGTCAGTTTTTTTCCCCATGGTTCTAATACTAAGTCCTGGAGAACTCTAAAAGAACAACCATTCATCAAGGGGGGAATTTTCCCACCCGCCATGGGAATCATAGCAGGCAGGGGGTGGGGGGGGGGGGGGGGGGGGGGGGCACACACCATCAGGCGGGATTTTCCAGTTTTGGGGTGAGCGTCGCCAGAAAATAACACCCCAAATGTCTCTGTTTTCTATTCCTTAGCCAATTTTTAAATCCATGTTGTTACTGCCCCTTTATCCCATGGGCTTCTTATTTGCTAACAAGCCTTGTATGTGTTACTTTATCAAATGACTTGTGAAAAGTCATATCCAACGTGAACTGCACTGCCCTCATCAAGCATCTCTTACCTCATCAGTCATGTTCGTCAAACACAATCCATGCTGACTCTCTTTTAGTTGTTTAAAGTTGATTGGAAGATTGTAACCAGCACCTCAGCAACCTCCAACCATACTTCCTTCAACAACTTAGACTGCACCTCCCAAACCCATGAACTCTACTACGTAGAAGGAAAATTACAGCAGATGCATAAGAAAATGATCGCCTCAAGCTTCTATTTCAAGTCAAACACCATCCTAATTTGGACATGTGTTACATTCCTTCATTGTTGCTGGTTCAAAACTGTGGAACTCACTACCTAACAGCATTGTGGGAGCACCTTCACCAATGGGGGGACTGCAGTGGTTTGAAAATAATTTTCACCACTACTTTCTTCTTTAGTTCTCTTCCCACATTTAGTGGTGCACAAGGCAAACAAAGCATGTGCTTATGTCTGTTTCCATAGTTAATTTTTCCTGGAATAGGTTGCTAGCCTATTACCAGAAGTTTTTGTTTAAGGGGCACCACTCTGTATGAAGCATGGCTAACCAAGAGTCTCTCTCACACTTACCACCTACAGTAGGTATACTGGATGGATTTACCAGGTTAGGAATGCACTTTCCATGGTCATCAAGTCCTGGGGTGGGACTCAGTGCTTCTGACTCAGAGGAATGGACATTACTCACCGCGCCACAACACCTTTCACAAGACACCTAGGCCTGGGTAATAAATGTTGCCTTGCTAATGATGCCAATATCCTCTAAGTAATATAAAAAAATACAATTGATTCTGATTATTGAAGATCCCCTCAATTTGGACCCATCAGCGATTTTGGAGTCCTTTAATACCGTTGATTGCTCTGAATTACCACACATAATCTCAGCTACGGTGATCCCAGAATCCAATTCCTGCAGCATTATGCTAATCACCACTTTCCACGGAGAAGCTGTTCCTTCAATAATACTCTTTACATCTTTGGCTCAACTAGCTATCAACTTCAAAAACTCCCCTTCCTATTCACTGATTTTCTACTTTGTAAAGCAATTTCCATGTAGGATTTTATCAAAGGCTTGGATAGAGTCTAGGTATTTTAAATCTATTAAACTCCTATCATTAACCAATTGTGTAATATCTTCACAGAACACTGATAGATTTGATGCACTATTTATAGATTTGATTGTACAAATCAGACTTCCGTGGTCAAGAACAGCCAAATTCCAGAATATTGTATACAACCAAAGAGGAGTAGACGTCCTCCCAATCGACTTTTTATTGACTGTGTATAATGATTAATGGTGCATAGTTCTATGTCTAGAGAAATATTGATCCTATGTATAACATTGGAGTAATTTATTATCATGCCCACATAAGTAAAAGGGGAGTGATATTATATATTTAAATAGTTGCATGATTGCTTTAAGAGCTGATCTCATGATTTGATGGTGATGTCATGAGGATATTGCACAGGCTGCTGTTTTAGTTTCAGTTTGTTCTCTGTCTAGGCCAGAGATCCTAGAATAAATCTGTTGTTTGTAAATTTGAATCTACGTGTACAAACATGTGTAAAATCCACAACCCTACATAGTTAGGACATTACAGTCCATCTGTATATACTTAGCTTCAACTGATACAATTAACAAAGGGTATGTTGATGCATATAAATTATGAGATGACTACGGTTTATCATTCTGCTTCTATAATGATTCTCTGTTGTCTCTTTCAGGATACTGACTATTTTTACAACTCTTGATGTCAAGCTCCAGGTCTACCATCCCCTGGGGTATCTTTGTTTCTTTTTATAAATTGGCACTGCATTGGCCTCTCCAGATCCCTGGCACAATTCCCATATTTAGCAATTCCCTTAAGATGTCTATCAATATGTGTTCAATTTAATTTGTCAGTTCCATTACTGCTTTGTTTTGAAGTCTGTCAGGGCTGATACCTTGCTCTTTTTAAGTTGGGTTATCACTATTTCATAGTCAATTTACATAGAATTACTAGGAATATGTAGCACAACAGGCCTTTGCTGGTGTTCATGCTCCACGAGTATTTTTGTACCCTATTTTATCTAACTCTCTCAATAGCACTTTTTATTGATTCCTCCTTTTTTATTAAGCTTCCTCTTGAATATATAATTACTATTGACCTCAATCACACCTGTGATATTGGGTTCTCTAGAAAGGATAATATCTTCCCCTTACTTTATCTTCCCTCAAATTCATTTGTAAATACTAGCATCAAGGAATAATTCAAAACATTTGCTATTCCTTGATCATTAGTTATATTCCTTCTGGGATTTGGTTCCCATGTCATCTACTTTTCCAGAGTCTTTCCCAATTATGCATTCTGTAACCCTGATATTGTTATATATTTTGTCTCTCTGAATCAGTTTCTTCACCTCTTTAACTGGTTTGAGGACCTATCCCTCTCTTCTAACCAAGTCTATAGTTTGCAAACAGTGGGAGATTTCTTTATCCTCTCTTGGCCCTCGTTACTCACTTGGTTTCCTTCCTTTTCCACTGCATTTCTTTCCAAAGGAATGTATCTTTCTGCAGTCCCCTTGTTATGTTTCTGTGTATACTGTACTTACTCTCTGTACCTACCCCTTGTAACATCATTCTTAGTTCACTGTGACTCAGTGGTTAGCACATTGATCTCAGAGTTGGAAGGATGTGGGTTACAGACCCTTTTAAGATTTGTGCACCAAACCCAGGCTGACATTCCAATGCAGCAGTGTTGGAATGCTTTTCCATTCGCAGATCTTCGTTTGAACGAGAAATTAAACTGAAGTCCCATCTATCCCACAGTTCCCCCGATACCTTAGACAACATTGATCCCATAACACCATAAGATGTGGGAGCGGAAGTAAGCCATTCAGCCCATCGAGTCTGTTCTGCCATTCAATGAGGTCTTGGTTGATCTGATATTTAATTCTCAACTCCACTTTCCCACCTTATTCCAACAACCCTTGATTTCTATCTCAGCCCTGAATATCCTTAATGACCCAGCCTCTACAGCTCTTTGCTGTAAAGAATTCCACAGATTCACTACCCTCCAAGAGAAGAAATTCCTCCACATTTCTGTCTTATATGGGCAACCCCTTATTCTCAACAATGCCATTAAAAAAGTATGTTCAATACCAAAATACCTTTGTGGGAGTTTACTGTGTGAAAATTAGCTGCCACATTTCGTACATTAAGACAATGATTGCACTGGTAGAAATGCTTCCATGGCTGTGAAATATCTGGGTCATCCTAAGGTCACAAATGGTGTGATATAAACTCAGGTATTTCATTTTGTTTTCCCCTTCATAGCTTTACCTGAAGTTAAAGAGTCTTGATTGTACTCTCTCTTTTGCTATTGCAAGTATTTTAAACTTCACTACATTACAGCAAACGTTGATAATATTCAAGTTGCTCCATTGACTAAATGAGGGAAGGACTGGAGCAGCCAGTCCCGTCTATGGTTTGATGACCCTAATTAGAAGGGCGCCTCTGGCAAGTTTCCTGTTGAACTATAATCAAGGAGTGGTACTCATTAGTGTACGACAGTGCTGCTGGAGAGGAAATAGTCTGCAATAACAACTAGTGTTCATATAGCCCCTTAAACATGATAAGGCATCCCAAGATGCTTCATTGGAGTATTCACAAACGTTATGATGCTGGAACATAAGGAGATGTTAGGGTCAAAGACCAAAGGCTTTGTCAAAGGTGTAAGCCAGAACTTTCCAGCTGTTCACATTGGTGGGATTTTCCGCTTTCACTGATGGCGCACCCATAACATGGGTTTCACAGTGACCTGAAGGTCCTGACTCCGCCAATAGTGGGTCGCCTCTACTACCGTGAAGCATGTGGCGGGTTGCATGGAAAATCCCGTCCCTAGGATTGAAGGAGTGTTTTAAAGGAGGAAAGCGAGGTAAGGAGATGGAGAGGTGTAGGGAGGGAACTCCAGAACTTAGGACCCAGGCAGCTTAAGGCACAGCCATTAATAGTGGAGCATTAAGATCAGAGTGGCTGAAGAGATCAGAATTAGATCTGTGCAGACACCTCAGAGGATTGTGGAGCTGGAGGAGATTATAGAATTAACGAGGAGCAAAGCCATGGAGGGATTTGAAAACAAGGTTGCAAATCTTAAAATGAGTCATTTGTTGATACAGAACTTGAGTATTGTTGAAAATACTGTGCGCAGCGTGGTGGCACAGTGATTAGCACTGCTGCCTCACAGCTCCAGGGACTCAGGTTCAATTCTGGCCTTGGGACACTCTCTGGATCGGGTTTGCGCGTTCTTCCTGTGTCTGTGTGGGTTTCGTCTGGGTGCTCTAGTTTCCTCCCACAGTACAAAGGGCAGATTAGGTGGATTGGCCATGCTAAATTTCCCCTTAGTGTCCTAAGATGTGTAGGTTAGATGGATCAGCCATGGTAAATGTATGGGGTTGCAGGGATAGGGTAGGAGAGGTTGCCTGAGTGGGATGTTCAGTCAGAGGGTCAGTGCAGACTCGGTGGGTCGAATGACCTCTTCTGCACTGCAAGAATTCTATGAAAAAATAGACATTTTTCGTCAAAGATTTTCATCTTGTCCTGATGAGTACAAGATGAAAGCTTTGACAAAGAAATCTCCTTTTTCAGCAAATCTAAAATCGTGGTCTTGCTTAACTAGGAGCCAATGTCAATCAACAAATACAGGAATGATGGCTGAATTAGACTTGGTGCAAATTAGGATATGGATAGCAGAGTGCTGGATGATCTATGGAGAGCAGAATGTGGGAGACCAGACAGGAGTGCACTAGTATACTCAGCTTTATGATTGACAATTTCAAAACAGATCAATTGAGAAAGGGTATAATAACGAGCCCTTTTAGGGGTAGGTTCCTGAGAGTCATGTGATCCATTCGGCCAATTGGGTGGAAGCGCACAAATTCTGGGGTTGAGGGTGGGCTCTTCCAGGCAGTTTAGAATTTGGAGTCAAAGCAATTGGTAACATGATTCTCACTCTTTGCAAATAGTTATTAAAGTTAATAAATAATCTTGTTGTTACTCCACTTGGTGGTAACCACTCCTCTACTATATTACATTGGCGATGAGGATCAAGGAAGCACATTACATCTGCCACAGAAAACGATACAGCAGACCTCATGTACAGGTCTGTTCAGCAGTCAGTGAGTTTTCAAAATGCTTCTATTTGGGAAGCTTGAGCCATTCGACCCTAATTTGGGGATTGGGTTCAATTCGTTGAATCTCCAATACTTCTTCAAAAAAAAACAAAATAGAAGTAGAAACAGAGGGTAATTCTACTAACTGCCTAAGGTGCCCAAACCCATAAGCTGATAAGGAGCCTGAATTCTCCGGACATGCCTAACACTAAAACCTTTGAGGAGATCATAGAAATGGCATAAGGACATTATCACTTGAAGCCCTCAGTGACTATGCAGAGCATAGCAGCTTCCGTGGTGAGGTTGAGGCAGATGGCTGAACATTGTAAATTTGGGTCCGCCCTTAATGTGATGTTGAGAGACTGGCAGGTGTCTTGAGTGAATAGCACCGCCATACAGAGGAAACTGTTGTTAGCAACAGAAAACAGAAATAACCCAACGGAAGGTGTTAGAAATTGCCCTTGCTATGGAAAGTGCAGAAAAAGGAATAATGGAATTTCAAAGTGTACAAGCTGGTGAGGTCCACCAAGTTTGGACGGAAACTGCTAATGGCAGAAGCGCCAGTAATGTGGGCGCAGAGTTTAACGATCAAAGAAGTACAGAGCCAGAGATAGTGCAGAGGTATAGGAGATTGGGTTTACAAACCAGCTACTGTGAAGATTGCTATTGGTGTTGGGGAGCCCATCTCCAGGAGGGGTGTAAGTTTAGGAAAGCTGTGTGTTACACCTGTGGCAAGGAAGGGCACAGAAGAAACAATTGTAAGCTTAAACAGAACCTGGAGCCGGATGAGGCATCCAGAAAGTTTATCACTATCAACTCACATACGCCCCTATACCAATATACCAGACTGCCATTTGGTGTGTCATCAGCTTGTGCAATCTTTCAATGCACAATGGAAAGCATATTACAAGATTTACCTAAGGTAGTTGTTTACTTAGATGATGTACCAATCACGGGAGCCAGAGAGGGCACACACTCAAAATAGAGAGGCATCAATAAATGAAGTCCACAACTTCACTGGAAACAGTAGAAAAGTTAAGGCAAACGTTAGCCATCCATGGTTTGCCAGAGATGTTGGTTTCAGTCAATGGGGCAGCATTTACCAGGGAGGAGTTCCAGCATTTCATGCCGCCATATGGCATTAAACAAATATGTACTGCACCGTACCACCACTCCTTGAATTGACTGGCTGAGAGGGCTGTGTAAACTTTTAAAGCAGCCATGAAAAAGCAACTAGCAGCATCCCGACAACCCAAATCACCACATTTCTTATTACTGATAGAACAATGCCCCACGTGACCGCTGGAGTATCCCCTGCCGAATTGCTGATGGGTAGGCACATTCGAACCAGGTTGTGCTGGTGCTTCCAAATTTGGCAATCAGGGTGGATGCAAAGCAGAGTGTGAAAAAGAAATATGATTCTACAAAGCCTGAAAGAACATCCGAAGTGGATGATCTAGTCTATTTTGGAATGGGTCAGAGTTGGGTCCCAGGTGTTGTGGCCAGGATGGACTGGTATCGTATGAAGTAGAAGTTCAAGGTCAAAGGCTGAAGAGGCACCGAGATCACTTGAAAAGAAGGGAATCACAAAGAGTGACACAGAAAACACAAAGACACAAAAGACACAGAGACACTTGTGACTAAAAAATAAACTTTTAGGTTAAGGGGATTAGTGGGGTAAATGCATAGGGTTACAAGGTAAGGGTGGAGAATGAGCCAAAAGATGCACTTTTTGAGAGTCAATGCAGACTCGATGGGCTGAATGGCATCCTTCTACACTGTAGGGATTATATGATTCTATGAACCTGTGGAAGGGTCAAGTAATGTTCCTGTGGGAACTGGGGAAGTGCCTTGCACTGATGCACCTTTACCAGGTGGGAGTCCCATTTCTGGAAGTGAAAAGGAATCTTCCCCTGCTGATCAGGCACCTCCCTTGAGCTGCATTGCTCCAAAAGGAAGAGGAAATCCCCTGATAGACTGACTTCCGAATGGACTATGCTAAAGAATTCATTTATGCTGTTATATTGCAAATCGTTTAACTTTTGTTGGTATGTGTTAATCAGGGACATAAAGGGGGTGGGATGTAGTAGCAGCCCCTTTTAGGCATGATGTTTTGGAGGGTCATGTGATCTGTTTGGCCAAGCAGGTGGAAGTGTGCAAATCCAGGTGTTGAGCACGGGCTCTCCCAGACAGGCTAGGATTTGGAGTCAAAGCAATTGGTAGCATCATTCTCACTCTCTGTAAATAGGTACAAAATTAATAAATAGTTTTGCTGTTACTTCACTTGGTGGTCGTCATTCCTATTATATTACAAAGGGGTAGAATTAGACAATGTGAAAATGGGCAATTTTAATAATGACACAGGTTTGCTTACATGGGATCATTTCTGCCCTCCTCAGAGGACAGACAGCACCTTGGTTCAATGTCTTTGGCAAAAGCCAGCATGTCTGACAGTGCAGCTCTTCATCAGTGCTCAATGAAATGTCAGCCTGGAACACAATTCTTGGAGAATAAGAATTGAACTCTGATGCGCGATTGATTCACACGGGAGGCGAGGACGTCCCCGGGAATAAAGGCTTTTATTCACAACAAGATTGGAGCACACTACTTAACAATATTATCCCAGACTAAGGGCTACTAGGAAGTAGCAGTGACCTTTATATTCCTGTAAGAAGGCGGAGCCGAACGGAGTGTACCACATAAACAATGATAACAGGTGGAACACCCAAACCCTAACCCCAACAGTAACAAGAGTAACATATGTACAAGTACCCATAGTGGTAACCATCTATGGTTCACCACATTCACCCCTCCTTTAAAAACAAAGGCCGGTGGGGTAAGGAGACAATACGAACTGTCCATATGTTCACAAGTTCAGCCGTATCGGAGGTCCGCACCGTCTCTGCGACCTCCGCAGCACTGGCTCCAGTGCCGGTTCTGGTGACCGTGGTGACGACCCTCTCTCCGAGGTGGTGTCCACTGACTCCTCCAGTTCCTCACACGCCTGTCGACCTCGAGGGGCGACAATCTCCTGGACTCAGGCAAGCTGTACACAGGAGTAAGAGGATTAAGTTGAGGTCCCGATGCTGCCCGCGCCGTGTCAGGAGGGGAGAGAATGGGCAAAGGAATCCTAACTAGGGGTGCGGGAGTGACGGGGGTTTCCAGGTCCCCTGCAGGCGCCAGATCTCTGATAGAGACCGTGTCCTCTCGCCCGTCAGGATATGCCACACAGGCATATTGAGGGTTGGCGTGGAGGAGATGGACCTGTTCAACCAAAGGGTCGGACTTGCGGGCCCTAACATGCCGCCGCAGGAGGACAGGTCCTGAGTACGTCAACCAAGACGGCAGTGAGGTCCCAGAGAAAGACTTCCTAGGGAAGGTAAACATCCGCTCATGTGGGGTAGCATTGGTTGCTGTACACAGGAGGGACCGGATTGAATGGAGCGCATCAGAAATGACCTCTTGCCAACGGGTGACTGGAAGACCCCTCGACCTTAGCGCCAGTAAAAGAGCCTTCCAGACTGTAGCGTTTTCTTTCTCAACCTGTCCGTTACCCCTGGGGTTGTAATTCGTAGTCCTACTTGAGGCAATTCCCTTAGAGAGCAGGTATTGCCTCAAGCCGTCGCTCGTAAACAATGAACCCCTATCACTGTGGATATAACTGGGGTAGCCGAACAGAGTAAAAAGACTCCGCAGGGCTTTGATGACCGTGGCAGAGGACATGTCAGAAAAGGGGATGGCAAAGGGGAATCGGGAGTATTCGTCAACCACGTTGAGAAAATACACATTCCGATCTGTCGAAGGAAGGGGCCCCTTGAAGTCGACACTCAGTCGTTCAAAAGGGCGAGTGGCCTTAATGAGGTGTGCCCTGTCAGGCTGGTAGACGTGCGGCTTGCATTCTGCACAAACCTGGCAGCTTTGAGTTATTGACCTGACATCCTCTATGGAGTAGGGCAGATTCCGAGCCTTTACAAAATGGAAAAACCGAGTGATCCCCGAATGGCAGAGATCATTGTGGAGGGCCTGTAACCGGTCCTCCTGCACACTGGCACATGTTCCACGCGACAGGGCATCTGAGGGCTCATTGAGCTTCCCCGGCCAGTACATGATATCATAGTTGTAGGTGGAGAGTTTGATTCTCCACCTCAAGATTTTATCATTCTTAATTTTTCCCTTTAACGTGTTGTTGAACATGAAGGCCACGGACCTTTGGTCCGTGAGCAGGGTAAACCGTTTGACAGCCAAATAATGGTGCCAATGCCGTACGGCCTCCACAATGGCCTGAGCCTCTTTCTCCACAGAGGAGTGCCGAATTTCAGGGCCTTGGAGGGTGCGAGAGAAAAAGGCGTCGGGCCTGCCCGCCTGGTTAAGTGTGGCGGCCAGGGCGAAATCAGATGCATCACTCTCCACTTGAAAAGGGATGGACTCATCAACAGCGTGCATCGTGGCTTTCGCGATGTCGGCTTTTATCCCTGCAAAGGCTAGGCGAGCCTCTGCTGTCAGGGGAAAAGAGGTAGATTTTATGAGCAGACGGGCTTTGTCCGCGTAATTGGGGACCCACTGTGCATAGTACGAGAAGAAGCCTAAACATCTTCTCAGTGCTTTGATGCTAGTGGGTAGGGGAAGTTCAAGGAGGGGACGCATACGGTCTGGATTGGGGCCGATGACCCCGTTTTCCACCACGTATCTGAGGATTGCTAGGCGGTGCTTGCTAAATACGCACTTCTCCTTGTTATAGGTCAGGTTCAGGAGAGACGCAGTGCGTAAAAACTTCTGGAGGATTGCGTTGTGGTCCTGCTGGTCATGGCCGCAGATAGTGACATTAGCCAGGTACGGGAAGGTAGCCCGTAGCCCGTTTTGGTCCACCATTTGGTCCATCTCACGCTGGAAGACCAAGACCCCATTAGTGATGCCGAAAGGGACTCTTAAAAAGTGGTAGAGATGGCCATCCGCCTCAAGGGCCGTGTATTTGCGGTCCTCTGGGTGAATGGGGAGCTGGTGGTAGGCTGACTTCAAGTCGATAGTGGAGAACACCCGGTACTGCGCAATCTGGTTGACCATGTCAGATATGCGCGGGATAGGGTACGCGTCCAGCTGTGTGTACCTATTAATGGTCTGACTATAGTCTATGACCATCCGGGGCTTGTCTCCAGTCTTAACCACCACGACTTGTGCTCTCCATGGGCTAGTGCTAGGTTGAATGATCCCTTCCCTGAGGAGCCGCTGAACCTCAGATCTAATAAAGATCCGATCCTCAGCGCTGTAAAGCCTGCTCTTAGTTGCGATGGGCTTGCAGCCTGGCACGAGATTTTCAAATAGGGAAGGCGGGGTAATTTTGAGTGTCGAGAGGCCGCATGTGGAGCGCGCTGGACAATTTGGAGGCTGCTGTTCTCCCACTGAAAGTGGAGGGAGTGGCCCATCGTACTGCAGGGTCCCACTCCTCAGGTGGACCATAAAGTCTAGCCCCAGGAGTACCGGAGCGCAAAGGTGCGGTAACACGAGGAGCCTGAAGTTCTCGTAGACTGTGCCCCGCACCGTTAAGGTTACCACACAGCTCCCAAGAACGAGGACAGATCGGGACCTCGACGCCATGGAGATTGTCTGCCTGACAGTTTGCACACGGAGAGTGCACCGTTTTACTGTATCCGGATGGATGAAGCTCTCCGTGCTCCCGCTGTCAAACAGGCAATGCGCCAAGCGCCCGTTTACCTCTATGTCCATCATGGACTTGTCGAGTCTGTGAGGCTTGGCCTGGTCCAGGATGATTGACGCCACTGTTGGATCCCGAGCGTAACTGCAGGCAGCTGAGATAGCCGACGACGAAGACCCCTGCTGGTCTTCTGCGGCCGGTGTCGACCAAAATGGCTGCGCCCATGAATTGCACGTGGTCGATGATGTTGAAAACGGCGGCACCCGCAGGTCGCACGTGGCTTGCGTCGTCATCATAGGAAATGGCGGCGCCCGTGGATCGCACGTGGCTGAAGACATCGACGAGGCCGGAGACGAGGAGATGGATCCTGGGGAGTTGCACGCAGCACTGCTGGGCTTGGAAGGGGTCTTTGCTCGGCACACCTTTGCATACTGCCCTTTCTTTCCACAGGCGGAGCAAAACACCGTCCTGGCCAGACATATCTGGCGAGGATGCTTCGCCAATCCGCAGAAATAGCACCGTGGGCCTCCAGGAGCTGCCGCAGCCGTCAGGTCTGAAGTTGGGAGCATTATCGCGCAGTTCCGAGGAGCCGCCAAGTACAGTTGAGGCGGTGGCTGTGCTTGCCACGCTGTTCCCACGTGGTCGGTGGGGTAGGTTTCGAGACTTCTGGAGGCCGTTTCCATTGCATCGGCCAATTCTACCGTCTTAGCCAGGTCCAGGTTACCCTGTTCTAGCAGCCGCAGGCGAATACAGGATGAGCCGATTCCCGCCACGAACGCGTCCCGAATAAGGTCGTTGGTGTATTGAGTAGCCGACACCTCCTTGCAGTTGCAGGCTCTGGCTAGCTGTTGAAGTTCGCGCAGGTACTGTCCTGTAGTTTCGCCGGGCTGCCGCCGTCGAGTGGTTAATAGGTGACGAGCATGAATTTCGTTCGGCTGTTTATTATACAGCTTCTTGAGTAATTCGATAGCATCTTTGTAATTTTGGGAATTGCGAATTGTTGCATACACAGTGTCGCTCACCCTGGCGCGGAGGACCCGCAATCTGTCGACGTCGGACTGGACTGCTGTCAAGGCCTCAACGTAATCCTCGAAGCACTTCAACCAATGGTCGAAAGTATTCGACGCCCCAGCGGCACGCGGATCCAAGGTTAGCCGATTGGGCTTTAGCATCTGCTCCATTTTATTTCGAACAAAATTTTCATTATTTTGTTGTGAATAAAATTGATGCGCGATTGATTCACACGGGAGGCTAGAACGTACCCGGGAATAAAGGCTTTTATTCACAACAAGATTGGAGCACACTACTTAACAATATTATCCCAGACTAAGGGCTACTAGGAAGTAGCAGTGACCTTTTGATGCGCATCAATTGGACACGAGGCTCGAAGCTTCAGTAAAAGAAGGCTTTTATTAACTAACAATGGAGCTATCAGAACTTTAACACACTATCCCAGACTGAAGGGGTCCCGTCCAAGCAGGGAGTCTTATACCTCTCCCAGGAGGCAGAGCCCGATTGGGATGGGCCACAAACATAACAAACACAGGTGTAACAATCCCACCCTAACCCAACAGCAACATTAGTACAATCCCACAGTAACCTATATACATTCCTGTAGTACTGGCCAGCCCTGGCTCAGTACTATCCAGTGGGAACCAACGATGGTTCACCACATTCACCCCTCCTTTGAGAACAAAGGCCGGCGGGGTACGAAAACAGACTAAAATGTCAGCAGATTATAAGTTCAGACGGTCTGGAGGACCGCACCGTCGTTGTGACCTCCTCAATACCGACGGTGACACCGGAGTAGGCACTTGCGGTGGCGTTCTCCCCAAAACGGCGTCCAGCTGTTCTCCCACGGACTCACAGGCCGGTTGACCCTGATGAGACGGTAGTGCAGGGGATCCTGACACATCCTGCGGTGGCGACCATCTTCGGGGCTCAGGCAAGCTGTGCATTGGAGTAAAACTGTTAAGCAATGGTCCCGATGCTGCCCGCGCTACGTCCGGGGAAGAAATAAGGGATAATGGATTCGTCACTGGGGGTATGGGAGTGACAGGAGTTGCTACGTCCCCTGCGGGCGCCGGGTCTCGGATCAAGACTGTGTCCTCTCGCCCGTCAGGATATGCCACATAGGCATACTGAGGGTTGGCGTGGAGGAGGTGGACCTGTTCGACCAAGGGGTCGGACTTGCGGGCCCTTTCATGTCGCCGCAGAAGGACGGGTCCTGGGTACGTCAACCAGGCTGGTAAAGATATCCCCGAGGACGACTTCCGAGGGAATGAGAACATCCTCTCGTGGGGAGTAGCATTGGTTGCCGTACACAGGAGGGAGCGAATAGAGTGAAGCGCATCAGGGAGGACCTCCTGCCAACGGGAGACTGGAAGACCCTTGGATCTCAATGCCAATAGGACAGCCTTCCAGACTGTAGCATTCTCTCGTTCCACCTGTCCATTACCCCTAGGGTTGTAACTCGTGGTCCTACTGGAGGCAATCCCGTATGAGAGCAGGAATTGCCTCAAGTCATCGCTCATGAACGACGAGCCCCTGTCGCTATGGATATAGCTGGGGTACCCGAACAGGGTAAAAAGATCACGGAATGCCTTGATAACCGTGGCAGCCGATGTGTCCGCGCAGGGGACAACAAACGGGAACCGGGAGTACTCATCTATTATGTTCAGAAAGTACACGTTCCGATCCGTTGAGGGAAGGGGGCCCTTAAAATCAACACTCAGCCTCTCGAAGGGGCGAGTGGCCTTGACCAAATGTGCCCGGTCAGGTCGGTAAAAGTGCGGTTTGCATTCCGCGCAAATCCGACAGCTCCTTGTTACCGACCTGACGTCCTCCACCGAGTAGGGCAGGTTGCGGGCTTTGACAAAGTGGTAGAGCCGAGTGACCCCAGGATGGCACAGATCATTATGGAGGGCATTCAAGCGATCCTCCTGAATACTAGCGCATGTTCCGCGCGAGAGGGCATCCGAGGGCTCATTGAGTTTCCCTGGACGATACATGATATCGTAGTTATAGGTGGAGAGTTCAATTCTCCACCGCAAGATCTTGTCATTCTTGATCTTGCCCCTCTGCGAGTTGTTGAACATGAACGCCACGGACCGCTGGTCCGTGATCAGGGTGAACCACTTTCCCGCCAGGTAATGGCGCCAGTATCTGACGGCCTCCACAATGGCCTGGGCCTCCTTTTCCACCGCTGAATGCCGAATTTCGGGGCCTTGGAGGGTGCGGGAAAAAAACGCGACGGGCCTGCCCGCCTGGTTAAGTGTGGCGGCCAGGGCGAAATCACATGCATCGCTTTCCACCTGAAAGGGGATGGATTCGTCTACCGCGTGCATCGTGGCTTTCGCGATGTCGTGTTTCAATTCTTTGAAGGCCAATTGGGCCTCTGGCGTGAGTGGAAAAGTCGTGGACTTAATAAGCGGACGGGCTTTGTCTGCGTAGTTGGGGACCAACTGCAAGGGAAGTTCAGCAAGGGGGCACATATGGTCTGGATCAGGGCCAATGACCCCGTTTTCCACCACGTATCCCAGGATGGCTAACCGGCGCGTACGGAATACACACTTCTCCCTGTTGTAGGTCAAATTCAGGCGAGATGCAGTGCGTAAGAAGTTCTGGAGATTTGTGTCATGGTCCTGCTGATCATGGCCGCAGATAGTGACATTATCGAGGTACGGGAAGGTAGCCCGCAGCCTGTTCTGGTCCACCATTCGGTCCATAGCACGCTGGAAGACCGAGACCCCATTGGTGACACCAAATGGACCCCTAAGAAAATGATACAAACGACCATCCGCCTCAAAGGCCGTGTATTGCCGGTCCTCTGGGCGAATGGGGAGTTGGTGGTAGGCGGACTTGAGGTCTATGGTGGAGAACACCCGGTACTGCGCAATCTGATTGACCATATCAGATATGCACGGGAGAGGATACGCATCCAGCTGCGTATATCGGTTAATGGTCTGACTGTAATCAATGACCATCCGGGGTTTGTTCCCGCTCTTGACCACCACAACCTGTGCTCTCCACGGACTAACACTGGGCTGTATGATCCCATCTTTGAGGAGTCGCTGAACCTCAGATCTGATGAAGATCTGATCCTCAGTGCTGTAACGCCTACTTTTAGTAGCGATGGGCTTGCAGCCTGGTACCAGATTCTGAAATAAAGAGGGTGTGCTGATCTTTAACGTAGAAAGATTGCAGACAATTGCGTTGGGCAATTTGGAGACTGCAGCTGTTCTCCCACTGCCAGCGAAGGGAGTGGCCCACTGTACTGTAGGATCACACTCTTCATGTGGACCATAAAGTTTAGTCCGAGGAGAATTGGTGCGCAAAGATACGGCAACACAAGGAGCCTGAAACGCTCGTAAATTGTGCCTTGTACTTTCAAGGTTACCACACAACGTCCTAGCACAGCGACAGACCGGGACCTTGATGCCATAGAGATTGTCTGTTTGGCAGGTTGAATCTGGAGTCCACACCTCTTCACAGTGTCAGGGTGGATAAAGCTCTCAGTGCTCCCGCTGTCAAACAGACAATAAAGCACATGATTGTTTACCTGGATATCCATCATCGAACGATCAAGCCTGTGAGGCTTAGCCTGGTCCAGGATGATCGACGCCACCGTTGGTCCATGAACGTCATTGCAGGCAGCTGAGGTCGACGCTGAGGACCCCTGCTGGTCGCTCGTGGTCATCGTCGACCAAAATGGCCGCCCCCATGAATCGCACATGGGTGAGGGCGCCAAACTTAGTGACCCCTGGTGGTCATCCTCCTCCGACTCCGTCGACCGCAATGGCGTCGTCCTGGACTCGCACGTGGACGAACCCCGCGAGGACTTCGACGACTATGGTGATGATCCCAGTTCTGAAGGGTCGCAGGCCGCACTGCCATTCCTGGGCTTCGATCTGCACACCTTTGCATAATGCCCCTTTTTACCGCATGCGGTACAGATTACCGCTTTAGCGGGACACTTTTGTCGGGTATGTTTTGCTCCTCCGCAGAAATAGCACCGCGGGCCACATGGGGCTGCAGCCGACGTCTGGCCCACATGGGAGCACGCCATAACACCGCACTTCAAGCCCGAGGGGCGAGGAGGGATTTGCGACTGCTCCTGCCACGTTGTCTCCACGTGGTCCTCTGGATACAGGACTAAGCTCTTCGAAGCCGACTCGAGCATTTCAGCTAATTCCATAGCCTGGGTAAGGTTGAGATTACCCTTTTCTAGCAGCTTGAGACGGATGTATGAAGACCCGACCCCGGCCACAAATGCATCCCGGGCGAGGCCGTACATGCTCTGCTCAGCCGACACAGCTTTGCAGTCACAGCCCCTGGCTAGCTGCAAGAGCTCATTGGCGTAGTCCTCCATGGTTTCGCCCGACTGCCGACGTCGTGTAGCGAGGAGGTAACAAGCGTGGATCTCGTTAGGAGGTTTCGTATAGCGCTTCTTTAGAAGCTCGAGGGCCCTAGGGTAAGTGGTGGCCGCACGGATCGCGAGGTAGACTGAGTCGCTTACCCTCGCATGGAGGACCTCCCGGAGTCTGTCATCATCTGTGGTGACCGCTGCGGAGGCTGCTAGGTAATCTTCAAAACACTTCAGCCAGTGGTTGAAGGTGTTAGCAGCGCCCACCGCACGTGGATCTAGCGTCAGACGTTCTGGCTTGGGGATTTGCTCCATACTCTCCTTTCTTTTTTTCTTCCGTCGAGAGTTTAATTTAAGTTAATAAAATTGATGTGCATCAATTGGACACGAGGCTCGAAGCTTCAGTAAAAGAAGGCTTTTATTAACTAACAATGGAGCTATCAGAACTTTAACACACTATCCCAGACTGAAGGGGTCCCGTCCGAGCAGGGAGTCTTATACCTCTCCCAGGAGGCGGAGCCCGACTGGGATGTGCCACAAACGTAACAAACACAGGTGTAACAATCCCACCCTAACCCAACAGCAACATTAGTACAATCCCACAGTAACCTGTATACATTCCTGTAGTACTGGCCAGCCCTGGCTCAGTACTATCCAGTGGGAACCAACGATGGTTCACCACACCTTTATACTCCTGTAAGAAGGCGGAGCCGAACGGAGTGTACCACATAAACAATAATAACAGGTGGGGCACCCAAACCCTAACCCCAACAGTAACAAGAGTAACATATGTACAAGTACCCATAGTGGTAACCATCTATGGTTCACCACAAACTCACAGGACAGAGTGGTACCATGAACCACAACTGACACAGATTCATTTTGGGTTTTGTATGCTTGAGATTTAGACTGGAAATTTACTGCAGCACCCGTCATGGGAATCAGAGCGGGCGAGAGGTGGACAGTGGAAAGTTCTGTTGAACTTGGGCTGGATTTTAAGGTTTTGGGATGAGTGAGGCCATAAAATCCCGCCCTTAGTGTGGCCAGCTATTCCCCTGACTGAATCTCACATCCCCAACTAACTGAGTTGTGTTTTCACTTGCTCAATATCCAGGTAAATTTAGCAAGATGTAACAGTCAAATGCATTTCAGCTGTAAGGCCATAAGAGTGCCAAAATGAAAGATGAGGGTGCTGTTTTGCAGGAGGTGGAGGACAGAGAATCAGAATGGGAGTTGGTTAATTTTCAACACTTTCAGAATATAATCATCACTCCCATTTTTTGGATGCCAATTGTTGGTGATGATTCTGCTGTTACCATTTACTCTTTTAGACAAATCTTTTGTTTTTATTTACTTCCCCCATTACCAACCCTTTTGTCATTTAATTTTTCCTGCCTCCATCCTATCATAGACCTTCCCTTTTATTCTTTCTCTGGCTCTGTACCTGCTTAAACTCTTAACTTCTCCAGATCTGATATATGTTCAACCTGAAAGGTTGGCTGAAATTTTCAGGCCATTCCCACAACAAAATCTTCCGGTCCCACCAACGGCAAATCCCTGCCATGGACTCCACATTGGTAGAGGGTGCGAACAACAGGAAAAGCTGTTGACAGCGACGGAACCAGAAGATCCCACCGGTGGCCAATGGCAGGCCACCGTCACCTCCATAAAACATGCCAGAGGGATGTGGAAAATCCCGCCTGTTAGCTCCTGTTTTTCTCTCTCCACAGATATTGCCAGGCCTGCTTAATATTTGCAGCATTTTCTGTTTATACTTTACATTTCCAGTTTCTGCAGTGCTTTGCTTTAGGATTAGTGATGAACACACAATTAGATATCAGCTCTCATGTTAATGCATTTGGAGGAAGAAAATGAAAAGCTCGAAAACGTTCCTGTAACATGGTTTCCTTGTGAGTTGGTGTGATACTGATAGGTTATTATTACTGATACAGTGTACAATGCTCAGAGCAGTGGAATCCTTTCCCGGTATCCGTGAGAGAAAAATGACTGCATTCCTGTGTGTAACAGAATATATTAATGTTGCCAAAAATAAACAAAACTGAGGTTTATTATGGGCTCTGTGAGGCTAATTGGAAGGAGCCGTTTGCTGGCTGCCAGTCCAAGTCAGCAGTTCTGTCTCTTTGGAAAAGTGTCTGCAGAAAATCTCTGATAGGACTTATTGTCCCCGAACCTTCAACTCACACAGACAATGGTCCAACCTTAGCAATATCCAGAACACTCCAACTTATTGAAATTATTACCTTATATCTCTCCTGAACACATTTATGCAACCTTGCCTCATCAGACGGATAATCTCTCAGTCTTTGTTTATTCAGTATTATATCTTTATGCTCATGAGCTTCTTTCTCCTTTACTCCACATGCAAGCTTATCAGAATTCACTGTGCTGCTGCTCACAACACCAGGGAATTAGTTGTCAGTGTCTAATTAATAAACTCCCTTCCTGTCACCTCATCTCCACTGATCAATACCTATTATTTTCTGCATCAGATGAGCCCCATTCATATTTATCTGTTCATATCACTTTCAAAAGCTTTTAATGTGTGAAGCAATGAGTCAGGCAGACATTGGGGATGTTTACTCCCATGTTTCCATTATTTACTCTGCTGTGTACAGCACTGCCATGTTCTGTTTGACATAGATTTGGAATGTAGGTAATGATGACGGGCGGCACGGTAGCACAATAGTTAGCACTGCTGCTTCACAGCTCCAGGGACTTGGGTTCGATTCCCGGCTTCGGTCACTGTCTGTGTGGAATTTGCACATTCTCCTCGTGTCTGCGTGGGTTTCCTCCGGTTTCCTCCTACAGTCCAAAGATGTGCGGGTTAGGTTGATTGGCCATGCTAAAATTACCCCTTAGTGTCCTGAGATGCGTAGATTAGAGGGATTAGTGAATAAAATATGTAGGGATATAGGGGTAGGGCCTGGGTGGGATTGTGGTCGGTGCAGACTCAATGGGCCAAATGGCCTCCTTCTGCACTATAGGGTTTCTATGATATGATTCAGATTTTCCCTTTTGACAGTGCTAGTAGATTACGATAACAGGAAAGTCCAATCTGATAACATGCAATGCTAACAGCCAGCCAAAATAAATAAAAAATTGTGGGTAAATTTTCCTGTGTGTATTTTATAAAGAAACGAGAAGTCTGCATGTGTGTGGCGGGGAGAAAGGGAGGATTCCCAGACACTATAGAGGCACCAAAAAGCCAATGTGATGGCACAATGTAGTCTTAAACTGAAACATTGGCTTAGCCCTGGTTTAGTGCAAGACGCTATCTTGACCAACCTGAAACCTGTTGTAGTGTGTCAGTCAGCTCGCCAAACCTCCTCAGTGGAATTGGGTGCATAGAACTCATATCTACAACTTCATGGAAATTGCATTTTCAGTTTTTTGATTCATTAATGGGATGTTGACGCCTCAAATACGATCAAAATTCAATGCCCATTGCTACCCCACTAAATAGTTTTCTAGACTATTTCAGAGAATAGCGAAGCATCAGCAGCAGTAATGTGTCACATACAGATCAGATTGGCTAAGGTCATTCCTTTAAAGACATTTTGAACCAGGTGGGTACTCACAGCTGCTTTCTTACCTGTTAATGAGAAAGGATTTTTTCACAGGACTATTGCTGAGAGATTACTTTCTGCACTTTGGAGGTTTTCTGAATCACAGAAGATTCTGTGGCTCATTAGCTGCAATAGATCAGACCTTGGATGAGGACAAATATGACCAGGATTTGCAGCAACACCAGTAGCAGCAGCTGCTGTTCAAAGACCAGGGAGGGGAGTAGCAGAGTGTGGTGGGGGTAGAGAGGGGAACGGTAGAGAGGAGGAACCTTGAGATCTTTGCAAGGCCCTGGTGGGGACATATCCAGGATCTCTGTCAATCAATAGCCCACAATGCATAATATTCGAGTTGCTCTGTTGACTAATTGAGGGAGGAGGAGTGAATCAGCCAGTCCCATCTATGGTTTGCTACCCTAATTAAAAGGGTGCCTCTGGCAAGTTTCCAGTTCATCTATAATAACCAAGGAGCGGTACTCATTAGTGTATGACAGTGCTGCTGGAGAGGAAATAGTCTGCAATAACATCTAGTGTTTATATAGCCCCTTAAACATGATAAGGCACCCCAAGATGCTTCATTGGAACATTCACAAACATTATGATGCTGGAACATATGGAGGTGTCCAGGTCGAAGACCTGGCTTTGTCAAAGATGTAAGCCAGAACTTGCCAGCTGTTCACACTGGCAGGATCTTCCGGTTCCACCGATGGCGCACCCCTACCATGGGTTTCACAGTGGCCTGAAGATCCTGTCTCCGCCAATAGTGGATCGCCTTCACTACCATAAAACATGTGGAGGGTTCCGTGGAAAATCCCGTCCCTAGGATTGAAGGAGTGTTTCAAAGGAGGAAACCGAGATAAGGAGATGGAGAGGTGTAGGGAGGGAACTCCAGAGCTTAGGACCCAGGCAGCTTAAGGCACAGCCATTAATAGTGGAGCATTAAAATCAGAGTGGCTGAAGAGATCAGAATTAGATCTGTGCAGACACCTCAGAGGATCGTGGAGCTGGAGGAGATTGTAGAATTAAGGAGGAGCAAAGCCATGGAGGGATTTGAAAACAAGGTTGCAAATTTTAAAATGAGTCATTTGGTGATACAGAACTTGAGTATTGTTGAAAATACTGTGCGCAGCGCAGTGGCACAGTGATTAGCACTGCTGCCTCACAGCTCCAGGGACTCAGGTTCAATTCTGGCCTTGGGGGAACTCTCTGTGTCAAGTTTGCGTGTTCTTCCTGTGTCTGTGTGGGTTTCGTCTGGGTGCTCTGGTTTCCTCCCACAGTACAAAGGGCAGATTAGATGGATTGGCCATGCTAAATTTCCCCTTAGTGTCCAAAGATGTGTAGGTTAGATGAATAAGCCATATTAAATGTATGGAGTTGCAGAGGTAGGGCAGGAGAGGTTGCCTGGGTGGGGTGCTTAGTCAGAGGGTTAGTGAAGACTCGGTGGGTCAAATAGCCTCTTCTGCACTGGAGGAATGTACAAGATGAAAGGTTTGACAAAAAATCTCTTTTTTCAGCAATTCTAAAATTGTGGTCTTGCTTAACTAGGAGCCAATGTGGATCAGCAAGTACAGGGATGGTGGTTGAATTAAACTTGGTGCAAATTAGGATATGGATGGCAGAGTGCTGGATGATCTATGGAGAGCAGAATGTGGGAGACCAGACAGGAGTGCACTGGTATACTCAGCTTTATGGTTGAGGGTTTCAAAACAGATCAACTGGGGAAGGGTGTAATAGCGAGCCCTTTTAGGGATGAGGTTTCTGAGAGTCATGTGATCCATTCGGCCAATTGGGTGGAAGCGCACAAATCCTGGGGTTGAGGGTGGGCTCCTCCAGGCAGCCTAGCAATTGGTAACAACATTCTCTCTCTCTGTAAATAGTTATTATAGTTGATAAATATTTTCGTTGTTACTCCACTTGGTGGTAACTGCTCCTTCTACTATACTACATTGGCGATGAGGATCAAGGAAGCACATTCCATCTGCCACAGAAAACGATACAGCAGACCTCAGGTCCAGGTCTGTTCAGCAGTCAGTGAGTTTTCAAAATGCTTCTATTTGGGAAGCTTGAGCCATTCAACCCTAATTTGGAGGATTGGGTTCAATATGTTGAACCTCCAATACTTCTTCAAAGAAAACAAAATAGGGGTGGAGTAGAAACAGTGAATAATTCTACTAACTGCCTGAGGTGCCCAATCCTATAAGTCGATAAGGAATTCCCCGACGCCCCTGACACTAAAGCCTTTGAGGAACTCACAGAAATAGTATAAGAACATTATCACCTGAAGCCCTCAGCGACTGTTGGCAGCAACAGAAAACAGAAATAACATTAAAGAAGGTATTAGAAATTGCCCTTGCTATGGAAAGTGCAGAAAAAGGCAGGATGGAATTTCAAAGTGTACAAGCTGGTGAGGTCCACCAAGTTTGGACGGAAACTGCTAATGGCAGTAGAGCCAGTAATGTGGGCGCAAGGTTTAATGATCAAAGAAGTATAGAACCAGAGATAGTGCAGAGGTATAGGAGATTGGATTTACAAACCAGCTACTGTGAAGATTGCTATTGGTGTTGGGGAGCCCATCTCCAGGAGGGGTGTAAGTTTAGGAAAGCTGTGTGTTACACCTGGCAGGAAAGGGCACAGAAGAAGAAATTGCAATCGTTAACAGGACCTGGTGCCTGATGCAGTATCCAGAGAGTTTGTCACTATTAACTCACATACGGGCCTATCCCAGTTCACCAGACTGCCATTTGGTGTCTCATCAGCTTGTGCAATCTTTCAATGCTCAATGGAAAGCATATTACAAGATTTACCTAAGGTAGTTGTTTACTTGGATGATGTACAATCACGGGAGCCAGAGAGGGCACACATTCAAAATAACGAAACATCTATGAAATGAAGTCCACAACTTCATGGAAGCAGTAGAAAAGTTAAGGCAAATGTTCGCCATCCATGGTTTGCCAGAGATGTTGGTTTCAACCAATGGGATAGCATTTACCAGGGAGGAGTTCCAGTATTTCATGCTGTCAAATGGCATTAAACAAATATGTACTGCACCGTACCACCACTCCTCAAATTGACTGGCTTTGAGTGTAAACTTTTAAAGCAGCCATGAAAAAGCAACTACCAGCATCCCAACAGCTCAAATCAGCATGTTTCTTACTACCTATAGAACAACGCCCCACGTGACCACTGGAGTATCCCCTGCCGAATCACTGATGGGTAGGCATATTCGAACCAGGTTTGGCCTGGTGCTTCAAAATTTGGCGATGGGGATGGATGCAAAGCAGAGTGTGAAAAAGAAATATGACGCTACAAAGCCTGAGAGATCATTCAAAGTGGATAATCTAGTATATGTTCAAATTTTGGGATGGATAAGGGTTGGTTCCCAGGTATTGTGGCCAAGAGGGACTGGTATCGTACGAAGTAGAAGTTCAAGGTCAAAAACTGAAGAGGCACGTAGATCACTTGAAAAGAAGGGAGTCACAAAGCGTGACACGAAAAACACAAAGACACAAAAGACACAGAGAAAGCCACAAAACATTCTGGGCAATCCACTCCGAGAATGCCCACCAGTGATGTTGTGGTTGACAGCAGTTTTGAAACAATGCACAATTTGGGCGGCACGGTGGTACAGTGGTTAGCACTGCTGCCTCACAGCACCAGGGACCCGGGTTCAATTTCAGCCTTGGGTGACTGTGCGGAGTCTGCACATTCTCCCCGTGTCTGCATGGGGTTCCCCCTGGAGTTCCGGTTACCTCCCCCAGTCCAAAGGTGTGCAGGTTAGATGGATTGGCCGTGGTAAATTGCCCCTTAATGTCCAAATGTGTAGGTTAGAGCGGATTAGCCATGGTAAATTGCCCCTTCGAGTCCCAAGATGTGTAGGTTAAGGGGATTAGCAGATTAAATGCATAGGGTTTAGGGGTTAGGGCGGAGGATGGGCCTGGGTAAAATGCTCTTTTGGAGAGTCAATGCAAACTCGATGGGCTGAATGACCTCCTTCTGCACTGCAGGGATTCTATGATTCTATGAACCTGTTGAAGGGTCGATTAAGATTCCTGTGGGAACTGGAGAAGTGCCTTGCGCTGATGCACCTTTACCAGATGGGAGTCCCATTTCTGGAAGTGAAAGGAATCTGCCTCTGCTGATGAGACACCTCCCTTGAACTGCATTGTTCCAAAAGGGAGAGGAAATCCCCTGATAGACTGACTTCCTAATGGACTATGCTAAAGAATTCATTTATGCTGTTATATTGCAAATTGTTTAACTTTTGTTGGTATGTGTTAATCAGGGACATAAGGGGGTGGGATGTAGTAGCAGTCCCTTTTAGGCATGAGGTTGCAGAGGGTCATGTGATCTGTTCAGCCAAATAATGGAATATGCGAACCCAGAGGTTGAGCACAGGCTTTGCTTGGCAGTCTAGGATTTGAAGTCAGACCAATTGGTAGCATCATTCTCACTCTCTGTAAATAAGTATAATGGTTAATAAATAGTTTTGTTGTTACTTCACTTGGTGGTTGTCACTCCTACTATATTACAGAGGGGTAGAGTTAGACAACGTGAAAATGGGCAATTTTAATAATGACACAGGTTTGTTTCCATGAGATCATTTATGCCCACCTTAGAAGACAGACAGGTTCAATGTCTCAGGTAAAAGCCAGCACGTCTGACAGTACAGCTCTTCATCAGTGCTCCAATGGAATGTCAGCCTGGAATACAATTCTTGGAGAATAAAAATTGAACTCACAGGACAGAGTGGCACCATGATGTGTGGGTTAGGTTGATTGGCCATGCTAAAATTGCCCCTTAGTCTCCTGAGATGTGTAGGTTAGAGGGATTAGCGGGTAAATATGTAGGGATATGGGCGTAGGGCCTGGGTGGGATTGTGGTCGGTGCAGACTCGATGGGCCGAATGGCCTCCTTCTGCACTGTAGGGTTTCTATGATTTCTATGAACCACAACTGACACAGCTTCATTTTGGATTTTTTATACTTGAGAATTAGGCTGGGATTTTACTGCACCACCCGTCATGGGAATCAGAGCGGTGAGGGACGGACAATGGAAAGATCAGTTGACCTTGAGCAGGATTTCAAGGTTTTGGGACGAGTGGGGCCATAAAATCCCACCCTTAGTGTGGCCAGCTATTCCCCTGACTGAATCTCACATCCCCAACTAACTGAGTTGTGTTTTCACTCGCTCAATATCCAGGTAAATTTAGCAAGATGTAACAGTCAAATGCATTTCAGCTGTGTGGTGAACCATCGTTGGTTCCCACTGTGGGATTGTTCTAATGTTGTTGTTGGGTTGTTCTAATGTTGTTGTTGGGCTAGGGTGGGATTGATATACCTGTGGTTGTAACTGTTGTGGCACATCCCAGTCGGGCTCCGCCTCCTGGGAGAGGTATAAGACCCCCTGCTCGGGCGGGACCTCTTCAGTCTGGGATAGTGTGTTAAAGTTCTGTTAGTTCCATTGTTAGTTAATAAAAGCCTTCTTTCACCGAAGCTTTGTGCCTCGTGTCCAATTGATGCGCATCAATTTTATTAACTAACATTAAACTCTCGACGGAAGGAAAAAGGAAAGGAGAGTATGGAGCAAATCCTAAAGCCAGAACGTCTGACGCTAGATCCACGTGCGGTGGGCGCTTCTAACACCTTCGACCACTGGCTGAAGTGTTTTGAAGATTACCTGGCAGCCTCCGCAGCGGTCACCACAGATGATGACAGACTCCGGGTCCTCCATGCGAGGGTAAGCGACACAGTCTACCTCGCGATCCGTGCGGCCACCACTTACCCGAGGGCCCTCGAGCTTCTAAAGAAGCGCTATACGAAACCTCCTAACGAGATCCACGCTCGTTACCTCCTCGCTACACGACGTCGGCAGTCGGGCGAAACCATGGAGGATTACGCCAATGAGCTCTTGCAGCTAGCCAGGGGCTGTGACTGCAAAGCTGTGTCGGCTGAGCAGTACATGTATGACCTCGCCCGAGATGCGTTTGTGGCCGGGGTCGGGTCTTCATACATCCATCTCAAGCTGCGAGAAAAGGGAAATCTCAACCTGACCCAAGCTATGGAATTAGCTGAAATGCTTGAGGCGGCTTCGAAGAGCTTGGTCCTGTATCCGGAGGACCACGTGGAGACAACGTGGCAGCAGTTGCAAATCCCTCCTCGCCCCACGGGCTCAAAGTGCAGTGTTATGGCGTGCTCCCATGTGGACCAGACGACGGCTGCAGCCCCATGCGGCCCGCGGTGCTACTTCTGCGGAGGAGCCAAGCATCCACGACAAAAGTGTCCCGCTAAAGCGGTAGTCTGTAACCTATGCGGTAAAAAGGGGCATTATGCGAAGGTGTGCAGATCGAAGCCCAAGAACGGCAGTGCGGCCTGTGACCCTTCGGAACGGGGATCATCATCATCGTCGTCGAAGTACTCACGGGGTTCGTCCACGTGCGAGTCCAGGACGACGCCATTGCGATCGACGGAGTCGGAGGAGGATGACCACCAGGAGTCACTACGTTTGGTGCCCTCACCCATGTGCGATTCATGGGGGCGGCCATTTTGGTCGACGATGACCATGAGCGACCAGCAGGGGTCCTCAGCATCGACCTCAGCTGCCTGCAGTGACGTTCACGGACCAACGGTGGCGTCGATCACCCTGAACCAGGCTAAGCATCACAGGCTTGATTGCTCGATGATGGATATACAGGTAAATGGTCGTGCAATTTATTGTCTGTTTGACAGCGGGAGCACTGAGAGCTTTATTCACCCTGACACTGTAAAGAGGTGTGGACTCCAGATTCAACCTGCCAAACAGACAATCTCTATGGCATCAAGGTCCCGGTCTGTCCCTGTGCTAGGACGTTGTGTGGTAACTTTGAAAGTGCAAGGCACAATTTACGAGCGATTCAGGCTCCTTGTGTTGCCGCATCTTTGCGCACCAATTCTCCTCGGACTAAATTTTATGGTCCACATGAAGAGTGTGATCCTACAGTACGGTGGGCCACTCCCTTCGCTGACAGTGGGGGAACAGCTGCAGTCTCCAAATTGTCCAAAGCGCCCCGCCTGCAATCTTTCTACATTAAAGGTTACCACACCCTCTTTATTCAAGAATCTGGTACCAGGCTGCAAGCCCATCGCTACTAAAAGTAGGCGTTACAGCACTGAAGATCGGATCTTCATCAGATCTGAGGTTCAGCGACTCCTCAAAGAAGGGATCATACAGCCCAGTGTTAGTCCGTGGAGAGCACAGGTTGTGGTGGTCAAGAGCGGGAACAAACCCCGGATGGTCATTGATTGCAGTCAGACCATTAATCGATATATGCAGCTGGATGCATATCCCCTCCCGCGCATATCTGATATGGTCATTCAGATTGAGCAGTACCGGGTGTTCTCCACCATAGACCTTAAGTCCGCCTACCACCAACTCCCCATTCGCCCAGAGGACCGACACTACACGGCCTTTGAGGCGGATGGTCGTTTGTATCAGTTCCTTAGGGTTCCATTTGGTGTCACCAATGGGGTCTCGGTCCTCCAGCGTGCTATGGACCGAATGGTGGACCAGAACAGGCTGCGGGCTACCTTCCCGTACCTGGATAATGTCACCATCTGCGGCCGTGATCAGCAGGACCATGACACAAATCTCCAGAACTTTTTACGCACTGCATCTCGCCTGAATTTGACCTACAACAGGGAGAAGTGTGTATTCCGTACACGCCGGTTAGCCATCCTGGGATACGTAGTGGAAAACGGGGTCATTGGCCCTGATCCAGACCGTATGCGCCCCCTTGCTGAACTTCCCTTGCCCGCTAGCGCAAAAGCACTGAGAAGGTGCCTAGGCTTCTTCTCCTATTATGCGCAGTGGGTCCCCAACTACGCAGACAAAGCCCGTCCGCTTATTAAGTCCACGACTTTTCCACTCACGCCAGAGGCCCAATTGGCCTTCAAGGAATTGAAACACGACATCGCGAAAGCCACGATGCACGCGGTAGATGAATCCATCCCTTTTCAGGTGGAAAGCGATACATCTGATTTCGCCCTGGCCGCCACACTAAACCAGGCGGGCAGGCCCGTCGCGATTTTTCCCGCACCCTCCAAGGCCCCGAAATTCGGCATTCAGTGGTGGAAAAGGAGGCCCAGGCCATTGTGGAGGCTGTCAGACACTGGCGCCATTACCTGGCGGGAAAGCGGTTCACCCTGATCACGGACCAGCGGTCCGTGGCGTTCATGTTCAACAACACGCAGAGGGGCAAGATCAAGAATGATAAGATCTTGCGGTGGAGAATTGAACTCTCCACCTATAACTACGATATCATGTATCGTCCAGGGAAACTCAATGAGCCCTCGGATGCCCTCTCGCGCGGAACATGCGCTACTATGCAGGAGGATCGCTTGAACGCCCTCCATAATGACCTGTGCCATCCTGGGGTCACTCGGCTCTACCACTTTGTCAAAGCCCGCAACCTGCCTTACTCGGTGGAGGACGTCAGGTCGGTGACAAGGAGCTGCCGGATTTGCGCGGAATGCAAACCGCACTTTTACCGACCTGACCGGGCACATTTGGTCAAGGCCACTCGCCCCTTCGAGAGGCTGAGTGTGGATTTTAAGGGCCCCCTTCCCTCAACAGATCGGAACGTGTACTTTCTTAACATCATAGATGAGTACTCCCGGTTCCCGTTTGTTGTCCCCTGCACGGACACGTCGGCTGCCACGGTTATCAAGGCATTCCGTGATCTTTTTACTCTGTTCGGGTACCCCAGCTATATCCATAGCAACAGGGGCTCGTCGTTCATGAGCGATGACTTGAGGCAATTCCTGCTCTCATACGGGATTGCCTCTAGTAGGGCCACGAGTTACAACCCTAGGGGTAATGGACAGGTGGAAAGAGAGAATGCTACAGTCTGGAAGGCTGTCCTATTGGCGCTGAAGTCCAAAGGCCTTCCAGTCTCCCGTTGGCAGGAGGTCCTCCCTGATGCGCTTCACTCCATTCGCTCCCTCCTGTGTACGGCAACCAATGCTACTCCCCACGAGAGGATGTTCTCATTCCCTCGGAAGTCTTCCTCGGGGATATCTTTACCAGCCTGGTTGACGTACCCAGGACCCGTCCTCCTGCGGCGACATGTAAGGGCCCGCAAGTCCGACCCCTTGGTCGAACAGGTCAACCTCCTCCACGCCAACCCTCAGTATGCCTATGTGGCATATGCTGACGGGCGAGAGGACACAGTCTCGATCCGAGACCTGGCGCCCGCAGGGGACGTAGCAACTCCTGTCGCTCCCATACCCCCAGTGACGAATCCCTTATCCCTTATTTCTCCCCCGGACGTGGCGCGGACAGCACCGGGACCAATGCTTAACAGTTTTACTGCAGTGCACAGCTTGCCTGAGCCCCGAAGATCGGCGCCATTGCAGAATGTATCGGGATCCCCTGCACTACCGTTTCATCAGGGTCAACCGGCCTGTGAGTCCGTGGGAGAACAGCTGGACGCTGTTTTGGGGAGATCGCCACCGCAAGCACCTACTCCGGTGTCACCACCGGTATTGAGGAGGTCACAACGACGGTGCGGTCCTCCAGACCGTCTGAACTTATAATCTGTTGACATTTTAGTCTGTTTTCGTACCCCGCCAGCCTTTGTTCTCAAAGGAGGGGTGAATGTGGTGAACCATCGTTGGTTCCCACTGTGGGATTGTTCTAATGTTGTTGTTGGGTTGTTCTAATGTTGTTGTTGGGCTAGGGTGGGATTGATACACCTGTGGTTGTAACTGTTGTGGCACATCCCAGTTGGGCTCCGCCTCCTGGGAGAGGTATAAGACCCCCTGCTCGGGCGGGACCTCTTCAGTCTGGGATAGTGTGTTAAAGTTCTGTTAGTTCCATTGTTAGTTAATAAAAGCCTTCTTTTACCGAAGCTTTGTGCCTCGTGTCCAATTGATGCGCATCAAGCTGTAAGGCCATAAGAGTGCCAAAATGAAAGATGAGGGTGCTGTTTTGCAGGAGGTGGAGGACAGAGAAATCAGAATGGGAGTGGTTAATTTTCAACACTTTCAGAATATAATCATCACTCCCATTTTTTGGATGCCAATTGTTGGTGATGATTCTGCTGTTACCATTTACCCTTCTTTTAGACAAATCTTTTGTTTTTATTTACTTCCCCCATTACCAACCCTTTTGTCATTTAATTTTTCCTGCCTCCATCCTACCATAGACCTTCCCTTTTATTCTTTCTCTGGCTCTGTACCTGCTTAAACTCTTAACTTCTCCAGATCTGATATATGTTCAACCTGAAAGGTTGGCTGAAATTTTCAGGCCATTCCCACAACAAAATCTTCCAGTCCCACCAACGGCAAATCCCTGCCATGGACTCCACATTGGCAGAGGGTGAGAACAACAGGAAAAGCTGTTGACAGCGACGGAACCAGAAGATCCCACCAGTGGCCAATGGCAGGCCACCGTCACCTCCATAAAACATGCCAGAGGGATGTGGAAAATCCCGCCTGTTAGCTCCTGTTTTTCTCTCTCCACAGATATTGCCAGGCCTGCTTAATATTTGCAGCATTTTCTGTTTATACTTTACATTTCCAGTTTCTGCAGTGCTTTGCTTTAGGATTAGTGATGAACACACAATTAGATATCAGCTCTCATGTTAATGCATTTGGAGGAAGAAAATGAAAAGCTCGAAAACGTTCCTGTAACATGGTTTCCTTGTGAGTTGGTGTGATACTGATAGGTTATTATTACTGATACAGTGTACAATGCTCAGAGCAGTGGAATCCTTTCCCGGTATCCGTGAGAGAAAAATGACTGCATTCCTGTGTGTAACAGAATATATTAATGTTGCCAAAAATAAACAAAACTGAGGTTTATTATGGGCTCTGTGAGGCTAATTGGAAGGAGCCGTTTGCTGGCTGCCAGTCCAAGTCAGCAGTTCTGTCTCTTTGGAAAAGTGTCTGCAGAAAATCTCTGATAGGACTTATTGTCCCCGAACCTTCAACTCACACAGACAATGGTCCAACCTTAGCAATATCCAGAACACTCCAACTTATTGAAATTATTACCTTATATCTCTCCTGAACACATTTATGCAACCTTGCCTCATCAGACGGATAATCTCTCAGTCTTTGTTTATTCAGTATTATATCTTTATGCTCATGAGCTTCTTTCTCCTTTACTCCACATGCAAGCTTATCAGAATTCACTATGCTGCTGCTCACAACACCGGGGAATTGGTTGTCAGTGTCTAATTAATAAACTCCCTTCCTGTCACCTCATCTCCACTGATCAATACCCATTGTTTTCTGCATCAGATGAGCCCCATTCATATTTATCTGTTCATATCACTTTCAAAAGCTTTTAATGTGTGAAGCAATGTGTCAGGCAGACATTGGGGATGTTTACTCCCATGTTTCCATTATTTACTCTGCATGTTCTGTTTGACATAGATTTGGAATGTAGGTAATGATGATGCAGATTTTCTCTTCTGAAAGTGCCAATAGATTACGATAACAGGAAAGTCCAATCCGATAACATGCAATGCGAACAGCCAGCCAAAATAAATAAAAGATTGTGGGTAGATTGTCCTGTGTGTATTTTATAAAGAAGAGTGAAAGCTGCGTGTGTGTGGCGGGGAGGAAGGGAGAGTTCCCCAGACACTATAGAGGCACCAAAAAACCAATGCGATGGCACAATGGCGTCTTAAGCTGAAACATTGGCTTAGTCCTGATTTAGTGCAAGACGCTATCTTGGCCAACCTGAAACCTGCTGCTGTGTGACAGTCAGCTCACTGCACCTCCTCAGTGGAAGTGGGTGCATAGAACCCATATCTACAACTTCATGGAAATTGCATTTCCAGTTTTTTGATTCATTAATGGGATGTTGACGCCTCAAATAAGATCAAAATTCAATGCCCATCGCTACCCCGCTAAATGGTTTTCTAGACTATTTCAGAGTAACTAAGCATCAGCAGCACTAATGTGTCACATACAGATCAGATTGGCTCAGGTAATTCCTTTAAAGACATTTTGAACCAGGTGGGTACTCACAGCTGCTTTCTTACCTTTAATGAGAAAGTATTTTTTCACAGGACTATTGCTGAGAGATTACTTTCTGCACTTTGGAGGTTTTCTGAATCACAGAAGATTCTGTTAGCTTGTTACCTGCAGTAGATCAGACCTTGGATGAGGACGAATATGACCAGGATTAGCAGCAACACTAGTAGCAGCATCTGCTGTTCAAAGACCTATAGCTAGGCAGCAGGGAGGGGAGTATCAGAGTGTGGTGGGGGTTGAGAGGGGAGTGGCAGAGAGGAGGAACCTTGAGATTTTTCAGGAGCTCTCTCAGTCAAAGGCCCACAAATGCATAAAACAGGTGACTGATTGCTTGTTTTGCAGGTCTGGTACTTAATTGAACTTGCCCTGCGATGATACCAGTCAGCATGAGCGGTGACTCAGGTTTGCACTCTGGTGACTTCGCACAGGAGCAGAGCATCATCGACTGCTCACACAAGGCAATTCACGCACTCCCAGGTCACTAGGGAGATTAGTCCACCAGAGGGTTTCCATTTCATCAACTTGCAAGGTGTGAGTAACCACAGAAAGATCTTTCTGTAGGTGTGTGGCAGATTCTCAGACAGCTGCCATGATGGTTTCATTCTGTGGAAGTCCAAGCTCTTTGGCATCTTCAGATCTACAAACAGATTTGAAGGCAGCTGCTTGGAGATGAGAAATATTAATCTTAGACTTGGCTGATGATACCCATCAGAAACCAAAACAATGATACAATGTTAACCATGTTGTCACCACATGTGCAAAAGGACAGGCCATCACCATACTGAAGATGTGCTTCAAGTGCCTTGACAGATTTGGAGGTGTCCTTCAGTATGTGCCAGCCATTATCTCCAGAATGGTCATGGTGTACTGTATTCTACACAACACACAAGAGTTCAGATCCTCCTCACATGATATGTATTGGGAGGGAGTTCGGAGTAGGAGGGTAAGACAATGCATCCCTAATGCTCACATTGCTGCCTTGATGACAACAATGTTTATTAACTGAACTGAAGAATGTAGATTGGGGGCAGATGTTTGAGGGCAAATCAACATCTGGCATCTGGGAGGCTTTCAAGTATAAGTTGATAGGGATTCAGAACCGGCATATTCCTGTAAGGATGGAGGATAAATATGGCAAGTTTTGGGAACCTTGAATAACGAGAGATATTGTGAGCCTAGTCAAAGAGAAAAAGGAAGCATTTGTTAAAGCGAGGAGGCTGAGAACACACGAAGCAAGTGTGGAATACAAGGAAAGTGGAAAGAAACTTAAGCAAGGAGTAAGAAGGGCAAAAAGGGGTCATGAAAAAGCATTGGTCAGCAGGATTTATTCCCATTTGGAAATAAATGGACGTATTAGTGAGAGGCAACATGGTTTTGTGAAGGGGAGGTCGTGTCTCACGAACTTTATTGAGTTTTTCGAGGAAGTGATGAAGATGATTGATGAGGGTAGGGCAGTGGATGTTGTCTACATGGACTTCAGTAAGGCCTTTGACAAGGTCTCTCGAGGTTAGCAGTGGAAGGGTGCGTTTCTGAATGGAGGGCTGTGACAAGTGGTGTTTCTCAGGGATCAGTGCTGGGACCTTTGCTGTTTGTAATATATATATAAATGATTTGGAGGAAAATGTAACTGGATTGATTAATAAGTTTGCGGACGACACAGAGGTTGGTGGATTTGCGGGTGGCGCTGAGGACCATCAGAGAATACAGCAGGATATAGATCAGACTTGGGCGGAGAGATGGCAGATGGAGTTTAATCTGGACAAATGTGAGGTAATGCATTTTGGAAGGTCTAATACAGATAGGAAATATACAGTAAATAGCAGAACGCTTAAGAATATTGATAGGCAAAGGGATCTGGGTGTACGGGTACACAGGTCACTGAAAGTGGCAATGCAGGTGGAGAAGGTAGTCAAGAAGGCATATGGCATGTTTGCCTTCATCAGCCGGGGAATTGAGTTTGAAAATTGGCAAGTCATGTTGCAGCTTTATCATAGAAACCCTACAGTGCAGAAGGAGGCCATTCGGCCCATCGAGTCTGCACCGACCACAATCCCACCCAGGCCCTACCCCCACATATTTACCCGCTAATCCCTCTAACCTACACATCCCAGGACTCTAAGGGGCAATTTTTAACCTGACCAATCAACCTAACCCGCACATCTTTGGACTGTGGGAGGAAACCGGAGCACCCGGAGGAAACCCACGCAGACACGAGGAGAATGTGCAAACTCCACACAGACAGTGACCCGAACCGGGAATCGAACCTAGGACCCCGGAGCTGTGAAGCAGCAGTGCTAACCACTAAGAACAAAGAACAAAGAACAACACAGCACAGGAACAGGCCCTTCGGCCCTCCAAGCCCGCGCCGCTCCCCGGTCCAGGATTGAATCCTGAATCCAGGATCCCCGCCCACAGCACGGTAGCACAGTGGTTAGCACTGCTGCTTCACAGCTCCAGGGACCTGGGTTCGATTCCTGGCTCGGGTCACTGTCTGTGTGGAGTTTGCACATTCTCCTCGTGTCTGCGTGGGTTTCCTCCGGGTGCTTCGGTTTCCTCCCACAGTCCAAAGATGTGCGGGTTAGGTTGATTGGCCATGCTAAAATTGCCCCTTAGTGTCCTGAGATGTGTAGGTTAGAGGGATTAGTGGGTAAAATATGTAAGGATATGGGGGTAGGGCCTGGGTGGGATTGTGGTCGGTGCAGACTCGATGGGCCGAATGGCCTCTTTCTGTACTGTAGGGTTTCTATGATTTCTATGATTTTATAGAACCTTAGTTAGGCCGCACTTGGAATACAGTGTTCAATTCTGGTCGCCACACTACCAGAAGGATGTGGAGGCTTTGGAGAGGGTACAAAAAAGATTTACCAGGATGTTGCCTGGTATGGAGAGCATTAGCTATGAGGAGAGGTTGGAGAAACTAGGTTTGTTCTCACTGGAGCAACGGAGATTGAGGGGAGACCTGATAGAAATCTACAAGATTATGAGAGGCATGGACAGAGTGGATAGTCAGAAGCTTTTTCCCAGGGTGGAAGAGTCAATTACTAGGGGCATAGGTTTAAGATGCGAGGGGCAAGGTTTAAAGGAGATGTACGAGGCAGATTTTTGACACAGAGAGTAGTGGGTGCCTGGAACTCGTTGCCGGAGGAGGTAGTGGAAGTGGATACGGTAGTGACTTTTAAGGGGCGTCTTGACAAGTACATGAATAGGATGGGAATCGAGGGATATGGTCCCCAGAAGGGTAGGGGGTTTTAGTTAAGTCGGGCAGCATGGTCAGTGCAGGCTTGGAGGGCTGAAGGGCCTGTTCCTGTGCTGTAATTTTCTTTGTTCTTTGTTCTAATGCAAGGTTTCGGGTTGCGCCAGTGAGTCCATGTGGGAAGCACAGAAAATGACAACACTTCCTTTTCTTACTTTCTAATCAACCGGTGAGTGATTCAGAAGGGGCACTATAGGAACAAATCCTTCATCAAGACCGTTACGATTAAGATTGAGTCAAGGCTTTCTCTTCCAGGTTCCAGCTATTATATTGTTATTGCAGCTGGCACTTCCAATTTTCCTAAACATCCGAGCAGTTTTCTTCCACTCCACCATCAATTTTCGAACTTTTTGTCTCCTCTTACTGGGCTTCAGCAGCTAATCTTCACATGTGAGCTAAGCCAGCCAATCCAACAGGGTATAATAACTAGCCTGTGGCTGCTCCCCTTTACATCCATTACTTTCCAGCAGGATTTACTGTATCGGTCTCAGCAGCAGGAACCTTCCTGTATTGTGCCCTTCTCCAGGTCAGGATGTTGAACTCAATTGTGGGATCCCAATTGCTGATGTCAATACTTGCATCCATGCCCACTTAGACACTATGGGTGTGATCTTTCTGCCCCACTGACACTGCACTGGTCAATTAGCATAGCAGGGCGGGAAAACAGTGAGACTCGAAAAATCGAAATTGTGCCTGGCACCGGGTGGTTCGGGCTCCTCCCAGGTAAGTTTTTCCAACGTGAACAGCTGGCCGCGTTGTCAATTTCCATGCATTTGAATAGGTTTATGTGTCATTTGGCACAATCCTTTCCTCCCTCCCGTACCTTTCCCACCTCTCCGGTGTGACGTTATGCCGGCATGACTCACAGATGATTCATAAAAGTGTGGGCCAAGCGCAGCGGCAGCAAAGGGGAGTGAGGAAGTAAACCCCATTGAGCGGTAGCCTCAGAGGGGAGGGGGAGGGGCTAGGCACTGCAAAGCTGCTGGGTGGGGGGCTTACATGGGTGCTGTGGTTTGGGGGTAGCCAGGCTGGTCTCAGGGTCCACAGGTCGGGGGTCTTCGCTGGCTCCAGCCTCAAACATTGCCCCAGGCTGCAGAGAGACCCCAGAGGGGTGCCACATGAAGTCCACCATGAATATTGACTGTTTGCCCTGCTATCTGTCTTCTGTAAGGAATCTAACAACACCAGGTTAAAGTCCAACAGGTTTATTTGGTAGCAAAAGCAAAAGGAGCGCTGCTCCTTCGTCAGGTGAGTGGGAGTTCTGTTCACAAACAGGGCACATAAAGACACAAACTCAATTTACAGAATAATGAATAATGATTGGAATGCGAGTCTTTACAGCTAATCAAGTCTTAAAGGTACAGACAATGTGAGTGGAGAGAGCATTAGCACAGGTTAAAGAGATGTGTATTGTCTCCAGACAGGACAGCCAGTGAGACTTTGCAAGTCCAGGCAAGTTGTGGGAGTTACAGATAGTGTGACATGAACCCAAGATCCCTGTTGAGGCCGTCCTCATGTGTGCGGAACCTGGCTATCAGTCTCCGTTCAGCGACTCTGCGTTGTCGTGTGTTGTGAAGGCCGCCTTGGAGAATGCTTACCCGAATATCAGAGGCCGAATGCCCGTGACCGCTGAAGTGCTCCCCAACAGGAAGAGAACAGTCTTGCCTGGTGATTGTCGAGCGGTGTTTATTCAGTGACCACGACACCACACAACCCTGCCACAGCAACCGCTGCAAGACGTGCCGGATCATCGACACGGATGCCATCATCTCACGTGAGAACACCATCCACCAGGTACACGGTACATACTCTTGCAACTCGGCCAACATTGTCTACCTGATACGCTGCAGGAAAGGATGTCCTGAGGCATGGTACATTGGAGAAGCCATGCAGACGCTACGACAACGGATGAATGAATAGAATAGAATCCGCATAGGGCAGAAGGAGGACATTCGACCCATCGAGTCTGCACCGACCACAATCCCACCCAAGCCCTACTCCTGTAACACCATATATTTACTCTGCTAATCTCCCTGACACTAGGGTCAATTTAGCATGGCCAATCAACCTAACCCGTACATATTTGGACTGTGGGAGGAAACTGGAGCACCCGGAAGGAACCCACGCAGACACAGGGAGAATGTGCAAACTCCACACAGACAGTAACCCGAGGCTGGAATTGAACACGGATCCTGGTGCTGTGAGGCAGCAGTGCTAACCACTGTGCCACTGTGCTGCCCACAGTTGAGATGGCAATCATTGTAGCGGCTGCTGAAGAAGAGGAGGGAGACATCTGGCCACTGCCAGGCTGATGCGCTATCAATAAGGCGAAAGACTACCGGTGTGCCAATACAAGTGTAGGCTTTTATTCACAACAGAATCAGGAGCAGATCCCAACAAATAACCGACCTGGACTGAACAAGGGGGAGGAGACAGCCACCTTTATACTAGGTGCCGAGGGGAGGAACCAAACTGGAAGGGGGTGTGTCCAGGTATGACAAACACACACAACGGTGGTCCATATAGGACAAAGGCACAACTGAGGTCCACCACATTCACCCCTTCCTTTTAAAAAAACAACACGGATGTGAAGCGGAAACAATATTACAAGTCCAGACGAACCAGTGGCTTGATCCGCCGTCGCGATCGTCGTAGTGCAGGTCGCAGAGTCGTCCGAGCAGGGAGTGATGTCGGCCCAGGCTCCGTACAGTGAGCGTCGAGAGAAGGCGCCGGGTGGTGTGAAGCGGACTGATCCGTCGTCCCATCCAGTCGTCGGGTACTGCATGGCGACGGCTCCGGTGACTCAAGCGAGCTGTACACAGGGGCGAGAGGAGCGAGCAGTGGCCCTGGTGGCGTATGGGGAACAGTGGGAACCGGAGCTAGGGGGTGGGGGGCCGCAACAGGCTCTGGGCGCACTACACTGGAGACAGGGACTGAGGGAGGAAGAGGCGCAGCAATCTCCGAGTGGACAACACCAGGGACCGTGGGGCGGAAGGACGTGGTGACCTCAGGGGCACCCACGGGTGCCAAGTCACGGACAGAAACCGTGTCCTCCTGCCCATCAGGGAACGCTACATAAGCGTATTGAGAATTAGCGTGGAGCAATTGGACCTCCTCGACCAAGGGATCTGCCTTATGGGTCCGGACATGCTTCTGAAGCAGGACGGGCCCCGGGGACATCAGCCAATCCGGGAGTAAAGTACCCGAGGAGGACTTCCTGGGAAACGAAAACATCCGCTCGTGAGGGGCCGTATTGGTCACTGTGCACAAGAGTGACCTAATGGAATGTAATGCGTCCGGAAGGACGTCTTGCCAACGGCTGACTGGAAGGCCCCTAGACCGTAGCGCTAATAGAACGGCCTTCCAGACGGTTGCGTTCTCCCACCCTACTTGACCATTTCCCCTGGGGTTATAGCTAGTGGTGCGGCTGGAGGCAACGCCTTTGGCGAGTAGGTACTGCCTCAGCTCGTCACTCATGAAAGAGGACCCACGATCGCTATGGACATAGGCTGGGAAGCCGAACAGGGTGAAGAGCGAGGTCAGGGTCCAAATCACTGTAGCAGTGGTCATGTCCGAGCAGGGGAAGGCAAAAGGGAAACGTGAGTATTCATCAATGATATTCAGGAAATAAACATTGCGGTTAGAGGAGGGGAGGGGGCCTTTAAAGTCAATGCTAAGGCGTTTGAACGCGCGAGTGGCCTTTACAAGGTGCGCCCTACCTGGCCGGTAGAACTGCGGTTTGCACTCAGCGCAGACCCTGCATTGCCTGGTAATCGTCCGAACCTCCTCGAGGGAGTAGGGCAGGGAGATTCTACAGTTGAACTGGTGCAAGAGGGAGGGTTTTAAATTCATAGATAACTGGGAAATCTTCAAGTCAGGATGGCAACTGTACAGAAAGGATGGGTTACACCTTAACTGGAAGGGAGCAAATATCCTGGCTGGGAGTTTTGCTAGAGTGTTTCGGCAGGATTTAAACTAGTGTGGCAGGGGGGTGGGGAACAAAACAGGAAGTCAGTAAATACTGAGGCTGGGGTCGAGCTGGGGGCCAGGGCAAGGCTAGCTAAGAAGAGGAGCACTCTGGAGGAGGAGGACCTGACTGGGCCTGGAGGTCTGGAATGCATCTGCTTCAATGCGAGGAGCGTAACGGGTAAAACAGACGAACTTAGGGCCTTAATGCTTATGCGGAATTTGGATGTGGTTGCGGTGACGGAAACTTGGTTAAAAGAAGGACAGGACTGGCAGCTGAATATTCCGGGGTATAAGTGTTTTAGGCGAGACAGAGGAGGGGCTAAAAAAGGTGGGGGAGTAGCGATATTAGTTAAGGAGCATATTACCGCGGTGCAGAGGGTAGACAACTTAGAGGGGTCATGTACTGAGTCGCTGTGGGTGGAACTCAGAAACAGGAAGGGTGCAGTCACTATGCTGGGGGTGTACTACAGACCACCCAACAGCCCACGGGAAGTGGAGGAAAGGATATGTCAGGAGATTCTGGATAGGTGCAGAAAACATAGGGTTGTTGTAGTGGGGGACTTTAATTTCCCTGGCACAGACTGGAAAGTGCTTAGAGCTGGGGGTCCGGACGGGGAGGAATTTGTAAAATGCGTACTGGAAGGTTCTTTGGAACAGTATGTAGATAGCCCGACTAGAGAGGGGGCTATACTGGACCTAGTTCTGGGAAATGAGCCCGGTCAGGTCGTCAAAGTTTCGGTAGGGGAACATGTGGCAAATAGTGACCACAACTCTGTTAACTTTAGGATAGTAATGGACAAGGATGAGTGCTGTCCTACGGGCAGGGTGCTAAATTGGGGGAAGGCTGACTATAGCCGGATTAGGCAGGAATTGGTGGATGTTGATTGGGAGAGGATGTTCGAGGGTAAGTCCCCGTCTGGCATGTGGGAGTCTTTTAAGGAACTATTGATAAGGCTGCAGGATAGGCATGTGCCTGTAAAAAGGAAAGATAGGAAAGGTAGGATTCGAGAGCCGTGGATAACCAGGGAAATTGAGGATCTGATTAAAATGAAAAGGGAGGCGTACGTTAAGTCCAGGCAACTGAAAACAGATGGAGCTCTGGAGGAATACAGAGAGAGTAGGAAAGATCTCAAACGGGGAGTTAGAAGGGCAAAAAGAGGTCACGAGATGTTCTTGGCAGGCAGGATTAAGGAGAATCCTAAGGCATTCTATTCATACGTTAGGAACAAAAGAGTTGTCAGGGAGAAAATCGGACCTCTCAGGGACAAAGGAGGGGAATTATGCTTAGAACCCAAGGGAATAGGGGAGATCCTAAATGAATACTTTGCATCGGTATTCACGAAGGAGAGGGGCGTGTTAACCGGGAGTGTCTCGGAGGGAGGTGTTGACCCGTTAGAGAAAATCTCCATTACAAGAGAGGAAGTGTTAGGTTTTTTAGGGAACATTAAAACTGACAAAGCCCCAGGGCCTGATGGCATCTATCCTCGACTGCTCAGGGAGACGAGAGAGGAAATTGCTGGGCCTCTGACGGAAATCTTTGTCGCTTCTTTGGACACGGGTGAGGTCCCTGAGGATTGGAGGATAGCGAATATGGTCCCGTTGTTTAAGAAGGGTAGCAGGGATAACCCAGGAAATTATAGGCCGGTGAGCTTGACGTCCGTGGTAGGGAAGTTGTTGGAGAGGATTCTTAGAGACAGGATGTATGTGCATTTAGAACGGAACAATCTCATTAGTGACAGACAGCATGGTTTTGTAAGAGGGAGGTCGTGCCTTACAAATTTGGTGGAGTTTTTTGAGGAAGTGACAAAAACGGTTGATGAAGGAAGGGCCGTGGATGTCATCTATATGGATTTCAGTAAGGCATTTGACAAAGTCCCACATGGCAGGTTGGTTAAGAAGGTTAAGGCTCATGGGATACAAGGAGAAGTGGCTAGATGGGTGGAGAACTGGCTTGGCCATAGGAGACAGAGGGTAGTGGTCGAAGGGTCTTTTTCCGGTTGGAGGTCTGTGACCAGTGGTGTTCCGCAGGGCTCTGTACTGGGACCTCTGCTATTTGTGATATATATAAATGATTTGGAAGAAGGTGTAACTGGTGTAATCAGCAAGTTTGCGGATGACACGAAGATGGCTGGAATTGCGGATAGCGAAGAGCATTGTCGGGCAATACAGCAGGATATAGATAGGCTGGAAAATTGGGCGGAGAGGTGGCAGATGGAGTTTAATCCGGATAAATGCGAAGTGATGCATTTTGGAAGAAATAATGTAGGGAGGAGTTATACAATAAATGGCAGAGTCATCAGGAGTATAGAAACACAGAGGGACCTAGGTGTTCAAGTCCACAAATCCTTGAAGGTGGCAACACAGGTGGAGAAGGTGGTGAAGAAGGCATATGGTATGCTTGCCTTTATAGGACGGGGTATAGAGTATAAAAGCTGGAGTCTGATGATGCAGCTGTGTAGAACGCTGGTTAGGCCACATTTGGAGTACTGCGTCCAGTTCTGGTCGCCGCACTACCAGAAGGACGTGGAGGCATTGGAGAGAGTGCAGAGAAGGTTTACCAGGATGTTGCCTGGTATGGAGGGCCTTAGCTATGAGGAGAGATTGGGTAGACTGGGGTTGTTCTCCTTGGAAAGACGGAGAATGAGGGGAGATCTAATAGAGGTGTACAAGGTTATGAAGGGTATTGATAGGGTGAACAGTGGGAAGCTTTTTCCCAGGTTGGAGGTGACGATCACGAGGGGTCACGGGCTCAAGCTGAGAGGGGCGAAGTATAACTCAGACATCAGAGGGACGTTTTTTACACAGAGGGTGGTGGGGGCCTGGAATGCGCTGCCAAGTAGGGTGGTGGAGGCAGGCACGCTGACATCGTTTAAGACTTACCTGGATAGTCACATGAGCAGCCTGGGAATGGAGGGATACAAACGATTGGTCTAGTTGGACCAAGGAGCGGCACAGGCTTGGAGGGCCGAAGGGCCTGTTTCCTGTGCTGTACTGTTCTTTGTTCTTTGTTCTTTGTTACGGGACTTGACAAAGTAGAAAAATCTGGTGACACCTGGATGGCAGAGGTCGTTATGGAGGGACTGTAGCTGGTCTAGTTGGGCGCTGGCACATGATCCACGGGACAGGGCATCTGGGGGCTCATTGAGCTTCCCGGGCCGGTACATGATGTCATATCTGTAGGTGGAGAGCTCAATCCTCCACCGCAAGATCTTGTCATTCTTAATCTTGCCCTTTTGTCTGGTGTTAAACAGGAAGGCAACTGACCGCTGGTCCGTAATTAAGGTGAATCGTTGGCCCGCAAGATAATGGCGCCAGTGCCGGACGGCTTCCACGATGGCCTGGGCCTCCTTCTCGACTGAGGAGTGTCTAATCTCAGGGCCTTGTAAGGTCCGGGAAAAGAAGACCACCGGACGGCCCCTCTGGTTAAGGGTGGCGGCTAGGGCAAAGTCAGACGTATCACTTTCCACTTGGAATGGGATGGATTCGTCCACAGCATGCATCGCGGCCTTCGCGATGTCTGCTTTAATGTCGTCGAAGGCACGACGGGCCTCCTCCGCCAGGGGAAAAGAGGTCGATTTTAGGAGCGGACGGGCTTTATCCGCATAACGGGGAACCCACTGGGCATAGTAGGAGAAGAAGCCCAGGCATCTCCTCAGTGCTTTGAGGGTAGTAGGAAGGGGAAGCTGCATAAGGGGACGCATACAGGCTGGGTCGGGGTCAAGGACACCATTTTCTATCACGTACCCAAGGATGGCGAGGCGGCGTGTCCGGAAAACACACTTCGCCTCATTATATGTGAGGTTCAGGAGAGTTACTCATCTAGTTGGGTATATCTGTTTATGGTCTGGCTGTAGTCAATCACCATGCGGTGTTTCTCCCCCGATTTAACTACGACCACTTGCGCCCTCCAGGGGCTGGTGCTGGCCTGGATAATCCCTTCCCGGAGCAAACGTTGTACCTCGGACCGAATGAAGGCCCGGTCATCCGCACTATAGCGCCTATTCTTGGTGGCTATAGGCCTACAATCCGGGGTAAGGTAATCAAATAAGGCGGGGGGGGGGGGGTGATCTTGAGGGTCGAGAGACTGCAGGTGGTGCGCGAGGGGCGCTGCAGTGACGGCGCCTTGCAGATGGAGAGCGGGGGATAAGGGCCATCATACTACAGGGTGACGCTCCTATGATGGCTGAGGAAATCTAACCCCAGCAGTACAGCTGCGCAGAGTCGCGGCAGCACGAGGAGCCGAAAACGCTCGTAGACTGGGCCCTGTACCGTCAGCGTCACCAAGCAGCACCCGAGGACCTCCACCGAGTGGGAATTCGAGGCCATGAAGATGGTCTGGCTCCAGGGTCGCACGGGAAGGGCATATTGACGCACTGTGCGAGGGTGTATAAAACTTTCTGTGCTCCCACAGTCGAACAGGCAGTTTTCTGCATGACCATTTACCTTGATGCCCATTATTGACTTGGAGAGTTGATGAGGCTGCGACTGGTCCAGGCAAATCGATGCCACCTTCAAATCCAAGAAGAATCCGTCTTCGTCCCCGTCTGATGACGTCACGGATAAAGCTTCCTGCTCAGCGTGTCTTGATGCCAGTCTCAAAGATGGCGATTCCCGCGTTTCCGGTGACCGCATTAAAGATGGCGATTCGCGCGCAGCCGCCGCCTGCCTTAAAGATGGCTGTGCCCGTGGAACACATGTGGCGCCACGGGGCTTCGGAAGCGGCTTTGCCCGGCAGACTTTAGCGAAGTGGCCTAGCTTACCGCATCCGGAGCAAATCGCGTCCTTCGCCGGGCAGCGACGCCGAGGGTGCTTGGGTAGGCCGCAAAAGTAACATTTGGGCCCCCGCCGGAACAGCCGTCATGGTGGAGCCGTCGATAGAATGGGATGCAGGGTAAGACCCGAGATTGTGAGAGGCCGCTTCTAGCGTTTCAGCCATCATGGCCGTTCTTCGGAGATCTAGGTCATCTTGTTCCAGCAGGCGCTGCCGGATGTATGTAGACTCAATGCCCGCAACGCAGGCGTCGCGGATCAGGTCCTCCGTGTTCTGAGCTGCTGTAACAGCCTTACAGTCACAAGCTCGAGCTAGGACCCGCAGGGCGTGCAGAAATTGGGCGCACGATTCTCCTGGCTGCTGCTTGCGGGTAGTTAGGAGATGTCTGGCGTAAACCACGTTAGGGCTCTTTCGGAACTGCCCTTTTAGGAGTTCGATAGTGTCCATGTATGTAGCAGCGTCCCGGAAGATTCCATAGACAGCTTCGCTTATCTGGGCGCGGAGCACGTGGAGTTTAGCGTCGTCGGTGTCGATGGCCGTAGCGGTGTCGACGAATGCTTCGAAGCAGTCCAGCCAATGATTGAATTTATCAGAGGCTCCAACCTCTTGAGGGTCTAATGCTAACTTGTCAGGTTTTAGAAACTGCTCCATGCTGGTCAACTGTTGTGAATAAAATTGATGCGCTATCAATAAGGCGAAAGACTACCGGTGTGCCAATACAAGTGTAGGCTTTTATTCACAACAGAATCAGGAGCAGATCCCAACAAATAACCGACCTGGACTGAACAAGGGGGAGGAGACAGCCATCTTTATACGAGGTGCCGAGGGGAGGAACCAAACTGGAAGGAGGTGTGTCCAGGTATGACAAACACACGCAACGGTGGTCCATATAGGACAAAGGCACAACTGAGGTCCACCACACAGGCCAGCTCAGGCCTGGTGGGCCGCAGCAGGAGAGCAAGGGGCTGCCGATCAGGGACAGGACATGTGAGCGCATCCTCCCACAGAGTGTGTGTGTGGGAGGGGTGGGGGAACACTCCTGTCCCTCACAGACCTGGTACTTTGAGGGACAGGAGGTCACCCACTCCCAGTGGAAGTGAATGTCATGGTGGCCCTCAACATCTACGCCATTGGGTTCTTCCAGGTGTCCAGCATCGACACCTGCAGCATCTCACAGCCCTCAATGCTCAAGTGCACCGCGAGGTCACAGAAGCCCTGCCAATTACATCCACTTTGATGTGGGTCAGGCCCAGTAGGAAGCTGGGCTGCAGGCTTCATCGCCATCGCCAGCATGCCCCATGCGCAGGAGGCTGTAGATGACACATACATCACCCTATGGTTCCCACACAGTCAGGGGATACATTTCATCAATTGAAGGGATTTCACTCCCTGAACGTGCAGGCAGTTTGTGAACATAGGCTGAACATCATGCATGTGTGTGCACGCAGGGAGTGTGCATAACAACTACATCCTCCCGAGTTAGGACATCCCTGGACTTTTCGAGGACCAGGCCAGGCTGCCGGGATGGCTCATGGAAGGGCAAGGGATACCCACTGAGGACTTGACTGATGACACCAGTGCGGAGAGCAGAAACCGAGGTGGAGACACATTACAATGAGGCCCATGCTGCCACTCGGCCCGTCGTCAAGCAGTGCATCAGGCTCCTGAAGATGCAGTTCTGCTGCCTGGACCACTCTAGCAGTTCCCTCCAGTACAGTCCCCTGAGGGTCTCCCGCATCATCGTTGTCGACCGTGCGCTCCACAGCCTGGCACAGCAGTGGGGAGATTTCCTGGAGGAGGATGAGGAGCAGAACCTGGAGGACATGGAGGAAGAAGCTGAGGAGGAGCTGGAGGATGGAGGACAGGTGACGCTGGTGAGGGTCCGGCAGGGCAGGATCGTGAGGGATGCCCTCATTGCGGCCAGGTTCACCCACTAGCTGTTGTGCAGTCTGGCAGCTGCTACCCCCAGGTTTCTGGCAGGGCCAACCCGCATCAGACACATTGCCATGCCACTGCCTGACCACGTCCCTTTCCCAAAGGGGCTATGTTTACCTTTACAGCCCTGGGAAGACCCCTATTACCGGTTCACATCTAAGTAAACTTGTTGTAAATGGCATTTGCTGAATATCCGGTGAGGAGGGAAATCACAGAGTTCTTGCAAATTACATGTTAATGTATTAAAATGAGCTTTCTGCAGTCCTGTGGCATCTTTCAAGCCACTCTACTGGCGAGGGCCAGTAAGGTCAGAACTCAGAAACTCGCCAGTGTGAATCACGCTCTTTTGAGCACAAGCCACCATTCCCGCAGATGGAGAGTGCGGGCTTAAAAAAATCAATTCAAATGGATGTAAAGGAGCAAAGGGGATTAGAGTGTATGTGAACGAATGGTTGAAAGGTGACAGGGCAGAAAATTGAGAAAGTGGTTAATAGGGCATATAAGATCCTGGGCTTTGTAAATAGAGGCAGAGGTTACAAAGCAAGGAAGCCATGGTGAACCTGTAAAAAACACTGGGTTTGGATCAGAATTGAGTTCAATTCTGACACCACATTTTAGAAAAGATGTGAAGGCATTAGGCAGAGTGCAGAAAAGATTCCCGAGAATGGTTTCAGGCTGAGGAACCTCAGTTATGTTCAAAGTTCGGCGAAGTTTAGACTATTTTCCTTGGAGAATAGAATGTTGAGAGGAGATTTGATTGGGATATTCAAAATCATGTGACGTCAGGATCAAGTAGATAGGGAGAAACTGTTCCCATTGATGGAACAATCCAGAACCAGAGGGCACTGATTTAAAGTGAATGGACTGCAGCAATTCAAGAAAGCAGCCCACCATCACCTTCTTAAGGGCAATTAGAGATGGGCAATAAATGGCCTAACCAGCGAAGTCCACGTTTGAATGAAAAAAAACCTAAGGCAATGTGAGGAATTTTTTTTACACTGTGAGTGGTTAGAATCTGCAATGCACTGCACGAGGGTGTGGTGCAAGCAAATTGAAGTGTGATATTCAACAGGGACTAGCTAAGTTGCTCTTGCAGAGAGCCAGCACAGGCACAATGAGCTGAATGGCCTCCATCTGTGCTGTAATAATTCTATGATTGTAGATTTTCCAGCTTCAGGGAAATGGACTGGAGTGAGAAGTGATATAGTACATGTAGCTACTAAATTGTCATTTAAAATGTAAAACTGAGAAGGTCATAAGTAAATATTATCATGGTGTAGCTTGTTGATAAATAGTGATAACCGTAGAACTTACAACTTTAATGGGAGGTCTTGAACAAAGATCATCCAATAATGTAACCATATCAGCTTCAATAATGCTCAACTCTACTTCAACAAAATCTTTGTGTTGTGGGAAGGCAAGACACAGGTCTGGCTATCAGAAATCATCAACAAAGCCTTACAACTAACCAACCTGTTACCTGATTTTGATAAAGCTACTGTAACTCTGACTTGTAAAAGTAAGTTCTAGCCATGCAGTGGTTCAGGAATAGAATACAGGTTTGCTCTCTCAACCTGAAAAAATGCCATTCTTCAACCTCTCTATACTACACAATTCCCTCCCTGTGTGGAACTTTGCACCCCATTATGTAACTTTATTTTTGACATTATTTCTTCCTACAGATCTGTGCCTTCTCTTTTTCTCTTCACCAAATCAGAAAGTTTGGGGTTCAAATCCCACTCCAGGACTTGAGCACAAAACTTTAGGCTGACACTTGAATGCAGTACTGAGGGAGTGCTGCCCAATTGGAAGTGCTGTCTTTTGGATGAGACATTAAACTGATGCTCTGTCAGGTAGAGATCAAAGATCTCATGGCACTATTTCTAAGAAGAGCAGGGGAGTTACCTCCTAGTCAATATTTATCCCTCAGTCAACCATCACAAAACAGATATATGTTCTCATTATCACATTGCTGCTTGATAGACCTTACTGTGCGCATATTGTCTGCTGTGTTTCCTATATTACAATAGTGAGCACTACATTATGGAGCACTTTGGGATGTCCTGACGTGAAAAAAGTCTTTTTTTCTTCAATTTTCTCATTACATGGGTTGTATCACTGCCAGTCCCCTCCCCGCTCTCTGATTATGAGATGCACTCTGTTCTCAGAGGGGAGGAAGCTGCTTGAAAGGATCCAATACCTGGCTGATTGTTATTGATATCAAGCTGTTTCCTCCACATCTTTCAATGACTTTAACTAGCAGGCTGGTTGACTTTTGATTGCCATATTTGTGAAGATTCTGTATTTCACCTACACTGATTCACATATCTGGTTAGGCCGGTATAAACAGTAGCAACAGTTCTTGCAAACTTGCTGCAGGACCGAGTTCAGAGGTGCATCTGTGCAACCAGATGAAGCACTCCAATTGATTTTACCCTCAATAACATTGCAGTTGAACAGCACTAAATAGAATGGATTTCAAATTGCTCTTTCCATGCATCTCCAGCCAGAGCCAAGCTTTTAATAGCCTAAAGCCTTCTATCAATAAAGCTGATCAACGTGCTCTGGATGGTGTTTGCTATTCCAAGTGCAAGTCCCTTCAGATGAAATGCTAGCCTTGACTGTATCCTATAAATATGCAGCACTGTCTCCCACTGTCTCACATAAATATGCAGCACCGGACATACTCTCTTCCACCTACACCCTAGCTACATTCTGCATTCTCTCCTTTGCTTCTCTATGTACAGTATTCTTTGTCTGTATAGCGTGCAAGAAATAATACTTTTCACTGTATATCAATACATGTGACGATAATCAATCAAATCAAATCAAAGTCTACAGTAAAGTGTGCTTGGGAACTGAGCTGTCAGATCCCATACAATAAACCATGTGACATTTTACCAATTTGAATAGAGTAGCAGTCAGGCTAAGTGTTGATGTGATGAAAATAAGGTTAGATATCTGGAGAGATGAGGGTGGGGTCATCCATCAATTCCAGTAAATGGGAAGAGACTGTTTTAACCGGTGGGTGGGTGGATCAGTAACTGGACAAATAACTAACAGAGAGATAAGGAGAAATATCCATTTGGCACAAGGGGACAAATTCACATGGTACAACAATTGAGTGGGCCGCAAATGGTTAAAAATTAAATCCTTGTAAGCAGAAAACATCCAGCTCAGGTATTTAGTAAAAATACCTCAGACTATCACCTCATTGTCCTTTTTGCTCAGCCGGAGTGAACCTGGCCAGGTCCATCACTACTCTCTCATATCCCGCCACTTCAAAAGTGGAAGCTCTTTCAGCTTCCCCAGGCATGAAAGCTATTTTCTAATTGGTGCAAGGAGACAGCTCTTTCATTGACCGAAATGTAGCAGTGGTGAAAGAGCTTCTCAAAGCATCAGGAGTTTGTACAGATGCAAACAACTGCGGACTTGTTTGAAAGAACTCCTGCATACTTCCATTTTAATATATAGCATATGGCAGTGAGGATAGAATGGTATTCCCCAGGCAGGGAGCCAAGGACGATGAACTATTCAGATTCTGTCACTGACAGACCCTATTATCATCTTCAGCACACCTCAGGCAACAATGACCTGCCAAAAAATCCAGCACTTAGTCCATTTGCCCAGAGCTGTTATATAATTGCAGAATCATATAGCTCAGAAGAAGGCTACTTGGTCCATTATGACTCTTTAAAAGATATATCCTAGAATCCACTGCCCTGCACTTTCCCCATTGCTTGCATCACATAAGCAGCAGGTGGTGGTGTAGTGGTATAGTTTCAGCATTTGCCATGCAGAGATCCAAGTTCCTATTCCACTGCGGTAAGTCATGCAAGTTAAATATCTGGAATTAAGTAAAATGTTGACCATTGATTGTTAAAACCCATTTGGTTCACTAACCTCAATACCTAACTCCGACATCCAGCAAACCTGCCCCTTCCTCTCCATCCCGCAACCAACTGTCTGCTTGTACCCTCTCTCTCCATGCCGATACCCATTCATTTTCCCGAATTGACCCCATTCCCACAACACTGACTCAATCCACAAACACTAACTGCCAATTGTACCCCCAGCACTTGCTACAGCCCCCAAATGCATCCCTCAGTGTCTATTAAGGGGGAGTTCAGAATCAGAGGTCCAAGGATACGGGGTAAACCATTTAGGACTGAGATGAGGAGAAATTTCTTCACTCAGAGAGTGATGGGCCTGCGGCATTCTCTACTACAGAAAGCAGTTGAGGTGTGATGCGCTATCAATAAGGCGAAAGACTACCGATATGCCAATATAAGTGTAGGCTTTTATTCACAACAGAATCAGGAGCAGATCCCAACAAATAACCGACCTGGACTGAACAAGGGGGAGGAGACATCCACCTTTATACCAGGTGCTGAGGGGAGGACCCAAACTGGAAGGGGATGTGTCCAGGTATGACAAGCACACACAACGGTGGTCCATATAGGACAAAGGCACAACTGAGGTCCACCACATTCACCCCTACCTTTTAAAAAAACAACACGGGGGTGAAGCGGAAACAATATTACAAGACAGACGAACCGGTGGCTTGATCCGCCGTCGCGATCGTCGTAGTGCAGGTCGCAGAGTCGTCCGATCAGGGAGTGATGTCGGCCCAGGCTCCGTACAGTGAGCATCGAGAGAAGGCGCTAGGTGGTGTGAAGCGGACCGATCCGTCGTCCCGTCCAGTCATCGGATACTGCGTGGCAACGGCTCCGGCGACTCAAGCGAGCTGTACATAGGGGCGAGAGGAGTGAGCAGTGGCCCTGGTGGCGTATGGGGAACAGTGGGAACTGGAGCTGGGGGGTGGGGGGCCACCACGGGCTCAGGGCGCACTACATTGGGGACAGGGACTGAGGGAGGAAGAGGCGTAGCAGTCTCCGAATGGACGACACCAGGGACCGTGGGGCGGAAGGACGTGGTGACCTCCGGGGCACCCGCGGGTGCCAAGTCACGGACAGAAACCGTGTCCTCCCGCCCATCAGGGTACGCTATGGAAGCATATTGGGGATTAGCGTGGAGCAGTTGGACCTCCTCGACCAAGGGATCTGCCTTATGGGTCCGGACATGCTTCCGAAGCAGGACGGGCCCCGGGGACATCAGCCAATCCGGGAGCGAAGTACCCGAGGAGGACTTCCTGGGAAACGAAAACATCCGCTCGTGAGGGGTCGTATTTGTCGCTGTGCACAAGAGTGACCTAATGGAATGTAATGCGTCCGGAAGGACGTCTTGCCAACGGCTGACTGGAAGGCCCCTAGACCGTAACGTTAATAGAACGGCCTTCCAGACGGTTGCGTTCTCCCGCCCTACTTGACCATTGCCCCTGGGGTTATAGCTAGTGGTGCGGCTGGAGGCAACGCCTTTGGCGAGCAGGTACTGCCTCAGCTAGTCACTCATGAAAGAGGACCCACGGTCGCTATGAATATAGGCTGGGAAGCCGAACAGGGTGAAGAGCGAGGTCAGGGTCCGAATCACTGTAGCCGTGGTCATGTCCGAGCAGGGGAAGGCAAAAGGGAAACGTGAGTATTCGTCAATGATATTCAGGAAATAAACATTGCGGTTAGAAGAGGGGAGGGGGCCTTTAAAATCAACGCTAAGGCTTTCGAACGCGCGAGTGGCCTTTACAAGGTGCGCCCTACCTGGCCGGTAGAACTGCGGTGTGCACTCAGCGCAGACCCTGCATTGCCTGGTAATCGTCCGGACTTCCTCAAGGGAGAAGGGCAGGTTACGGGACTTGACAAAATGGAAAAATCTGGTGACACCCGGGTGACAGAGGTCATTATGGAGGGACTGTAGCTGGTCTAGTTGGGCACTGGCACATGATCCACGGGACAGGGCATCTGGGGGCTCATTGAGCTTCCCGGGCCGGTACATGATGTCATATCTGTAGGTGGAGAGCTCAATCCTCCACCGCAAGATCTTGTCATTCTTAATCTTGCCCTTTTGCCTGGTGTTAAACAGGAAGGCAACTGACCGCTGGTCCGTAATTAAGGTGAATCGTTGGCCCGCGAGATAATGGCGCCAGTGCCGGACGGCTTCCACGATGGCCTGGGCCTCCTTCTCGACCGAGGAGTGTCGAATCTCAGGGCCTTGTAAGGTCCGGGAAAAGAAGGCCACCGGACGGCCCCTCTGGTTAAGGGTGGCAGCTAGTGCAAAGTCAGACGCATCACTTTCCACTTGGAATGGGATGGATTCGTCCACAGCGTGCATCGCGGCCTTCGCGATGTCCGTTTGATGTCGTCGAAGGCCCGACGGGCCTCCTCCGCCAGGGGAAAAGAGGTCGATTTTAGGAGCGGACGGGCTTTATCTGCGTAACGGGGAACACACTGGGCATAATAGGAGAAGAAGCCCAGGCATCTCCTCAGTGCTTTGAGGGTAGTAGGGAGGGGAAGCTGCATAAGGGGACGCATACGGGCTGGGTCGGGCCCAAGAACACCATTTTCTATCACATACCCAAGGATGGCGAGGCGGCGTGTCCGGAAAACACGCTTCGCCTCATTATATGTGAGGTTCAGGAGAGTGGCCGTACGAAGGAATTTTTGTAGGTTGGCATCATGATCCTGCACATCATGGCCGCAGATGGTGACGTTATTCAGATACGGGAAAGTGGCCCGTAGTCCGTGCTGGTCCACCATTTGATCCATGGCCCGTTGGAAGACTGAGACCCCATTGGTGACACCAAAGGGGACTCGGAGGAACTGGTAGAGGCGGCCATCCGCCTCAAAGGCAGTATATGGGCGATCCTCCGAGCGGATAGGGAGCTGGTGGTAAGCCAATTTCAAATCGATCGTCGAGAAAACCCTACAGTGCGCGATGCGGTTGACTATGTCCGCGATACGGGGAAGAGGATACGCATCTAGTTGGGTATACCTGTTCATGGTCTGGCTGTAGTCAATCACCATGCGGTGTTTCTCCCCCGATTTAACTACGATCACTTGCGCCCTCCAGGGGCTGGTGCTGGCCTGGATAATCCCTTCCCGGAGCAGCCGTTGTACCTCGGACCGAATGAAGGCCCGGTCATCAGCACTATAGCGCCTACTCTTGGTGGCTATAGGCCTACAATCCGGGGTGAGGTTATCGAATAACGGGGGGGGGGTGATCTTGAGGGTCGAGAGACTGCAGGTGGTGCGCGAGGGGCGCTGCAGTGACGGCGCCTGGCAGACGGAGAGAGGGGGATAAGGGCCATCGTACTGCAGGGTGACGCTCCTATGATGGCTGAGGAAATCTAACCCCAGCAGTACAGCTGCGCAGAGTCGCGGCAGCACGAGGAGTCGAAAACGCTCGTAGACTGTGCCCTGTACCGTCAGCGTCACCAAGCAGCACCCGAGGACCTCCACTGAGTGGGAATTCGAGGCCATGGAGATGGTCTGGCTCCAGGGTCGCACGGGAAGGGCATATTGACGCACTGTGCGAGGGTGTATAAAACTTTCTGTGCTCCCATAGTCAAACAGGCAGTTTTCTGCATAACCATTTACCTTGATCTCCATTATGGACTTGGAGAGTTGATGTGGCTGCGACTGGTCCAAGCAAATCGATGCCACTGTTGAATTAAAGAAGAATCCATCTTCGTCGCCGTCTGATGACGTCACGGATGAAGCTTCCTGCTCAGCTCGCCTTGATGCCAGTCTCAAAGATGGCGACTCCCGCACTTCCGGTGACCGCATCAAAGATGGCGATTCCCGCACTTCCGGTGACTGCATCAAAGATGGCGATTCGCGCGCAGCCGCCGCCTGCATCAAAGATGGCTGCGCCCTCGGAGCACACATGGCTCCACGAGTCTTCGGAAGCGGCTTTGCTCGGCAGACCTTAACAAAGTGGCCTAGCTTACCGCATCCGGAGCAAATCGCGTCCTTTGCCGGGCAGTGACGCCGAGGGTGCTTAGGTAGGCCACAAAAGTAACATTTGGGCCCTGCTGGAGCAGCCGTCGCAGTGGAGCCGTCGGTGGAACGGAATCCAAGGTAAGACCCGAGATTATGGGAGGCTGCTTCTAACGTTTCAGCCATCGTGGCCGTTTTCCGGAGGTCTAGGTCATCTTGTTCCAGCAGACGCTGCCGGATGTATGTAGACTCAATGCCCGCAACGTAGGCGTCGCGGATCAGATCCTCCATGTTCTGAGCTGCTGAAACAGCCTTACAGTCGCATGCTCGGGCGAGGACTCGCAGGGTGCGCAGAAATTGGGCGCACGATTCTCCTGGCTGCCGCTTGCGGGTAGTTAGGAGGTGTCTGGCTAAACCACGTTAGGGCTCTTTCAGAACTGCCCTTTTATGAGTGCGATAGCGTCTGCGTAAGTAGCAGCGTCCCGGAAGATTCCATAGACAGTTTCGCTTACCCGGGCGCGGAGCACGTGGAGTTTAGCAGCGTCGGTGTCGATGGCCGTAGCGGTGTCGACGAATGCTTCGAAACAGTCCAACCATGATCAAATTTATCAGAGGCTCCAACCTCTTGAGGGTCTAATGCTAACTTGTCGGGTTTTAGAAACTGCTCCATACTAGTAACTGTTGTGAATAAAATTGATGCGCCATCAATAAGGCGAAAGACTACCGATATGCCACTATAAGTGTAGGCTTTTATTCACAACAGAATCAGGAGCAGATCCCAACAAATAACCGACCTGGACTGAACAAGGGGGAGGAGACAGCCACCTTTATACTAGGTGCTGAGGGGAGGACCCAAACTGGAAGGGGATGTGTCCAGGTATGACAAGCACACACAACGGTGGTCCATATAGGACAAAGGCACAACTGAGGTCCACCATAAGGTGAAAACATCATATATTTTCAAGAAGGAGTTATAACTCTTGGGGCTAAAGGGATCAAAGGATGGGGGGGAAGCGGGAACAAGTACTGAGTTGTTGATGAACCATGAATCGTAGAGCAGGCTTAAAGAGCTGAATGGCTTACTCCTGCTCCTATTTTCTATGTTTCTACACATAATCTTCTTTTCAAGTAGTTATCTAATCCCTTTTGAAAGTCATTATTGAATTGCTTTCAGCATCCTTTCAGTTAATTCATTCTGTTAATGGGATCCAAGTCAGTTGGTGAAGCCACAATCAAGGCACAGGACTTTTCTTTATTGAGAAAGTTTACTGAATAGTTCAGACCTACAGCTCTTTTCCCACTCAACCCAGTGTCCCAACTATCCCCTATTTATATGTGCTAAAAGATAATTAATCGCCATCACCTGTTTCTCTTGGCCATAAAAAGGTAATTGACATAACATGAACAAACCTTAACAATGTAACTGATAAGACACTAACACGTTCTAGATCATAACACCTTGCTGCACAAAAATATTTCTCCTTATCTCTCCAGTGGTTATTTTGCCAATAACCTTAAACCCTGTGTCCTCTGGTCACTGATACTCCTGCAGTTGAAACAGTTTATCTCCACTTACTGTATCAAAACACAATATAACTTTGAACTCTTCCTATTAAATAACCTAGTCCATGTCTTACACACCTAGAAGTTTTGGTATAATGTCAGTGAAGGGACAGATGTTTATTCTAATTCTTCAACTTGGCTCCTTGGCCTGAACTCATCAATGAAACAAAATCCTCGTTCAAATCCATTGTTAATGCAGGGCTGATTTTCAGGTCGAATGCATTCTATATGCAGCATGTTACGCCATACCAGATACCAAAAGGGATAAAACCCCTTCTAGGTCATTTAACCTTGCACTCTGTGGGCATTTACAGTGGATCTTCACAGATCCTCAACTGCACAGTGGAGTTTTTCTTCTGCCTTTCTGCTTCCAATTCTGCAATGGAGCTTTTATCTGGTGATCTATCGCTGCGTCCTCATTTCACTTTTTAAAAAATGTATTTAAGAGATGTGGGTTTTCTTGGTTAGGTCAGCATTTATTGCCGTCCCTAATTGCCGTTGAGAAAGTTGTGGTGAGCTGCCATTCCATTTAGTGTTGGACGCCCAAAGTGCTCTTAGGGAGGGAGTTCCAGGTTTCTGACCCAGTGATAATGAAGGACCAGCGATATATTTCCAAGTCAGGGGTGGTGAGTGACTTGGAGGGAAACTTCCAGGTGGTGGTGTTCCCATGTATTTGCTGTTCTTGTCCTTCTAGATGGAAGTGGCCATGGGTTTGGAAGGTGCTGCCTAAGGAGCCTTGGTGGGTTCATGCAGTGCATCTTGTTGATGGTACAGACTGCTGCTACTGTGCGTTGGTGGTGGAGGGAATGAATGTTTGTGGAATGGATACCAATCAAGTAGGCTGCTTTGTCCTAGATGGTCAAGCTTCTTGAATGTTGTTGGAGCTGCACCCATCGAGAAAAGTGAAGAGTATTCCATCACACTCCTGAGCTGTGACTTGTAGATTGTGGACAGGTTTTGGGGAGTCAAGAGGTGAATTATTCACCTCAGGATTCTTAGCCTCTGACCTACTCTTGTAGCCACAGTATTTATAATCGCGAGTCCAGTTCAGTTTCTGGTCAATGGTATCCCCCAAGATGTTGATATTGGGGAATTCAGCAATGGTAAAGCCATTGAATATTAAGGGGCAATGGTTAGTTCCTCTTTTGTTGGAGATGGTCTTTGCCTGTGGTGTGAATGTTACTTGCCACTTGTTAGCCTAAGCCTGGATATTGTCCAGATCTTGCTTCAGTATCTGAGGAGTCATGAATGGTGCTAAAGATTGTGCAGTCATCAGCGAACATCTCCACTTCTGACCTTATGATGGAAGGAAGGTCATTGATGAAGCAACTGAAGAAGGTTGGGCCTAGGACCTGAAGAAGGTTGGCCCTGAGGAACTCCTGCAGTGATGTCCTGGAACTGCGATGATTGACCTCCAATCACCACAACCATCTTTCTTTGTGCCAGGTATGACTCCAATCAGTGGAAGGTTTTCCTCCGATTCACATTGACTCCAGTTTTGCTAGGATTCTTGATGCCACATCCATTTAAATGTGGCCTTGTTGTCAAGGGCAGTCACTCTGTGGAGTTCAGCTCTTTTGTCCATGTTTGAACCAATGACATAATGAGATCAAGAGCTGACGACCCTGGTGTACCCAAGCTGAGCATCAGTGAGCAAGTTATTATTGACAGCATTGTTGATGACCCCTTCCATCACTTTATTGATGATCAAGAGTATACAGATAAGCTTGTAATTGGCTCGGTTAGATTTGTCCTGGTTTTTTGTGGACAGAACATACCAGGGCAGTTTTCTACATTGCTGGGTAGATACCAGTGTTGTAGCTGCACTGGAACAGCTTGGCTAGGGTTGGCGGCATGTTCTGGAGTGCAAGTCTTCAGTACTGTTGCCGAAATGTTGCCAGGGCCCATAGCCTTTGATGTATCCAGTGCCTTCAGCCATTTCTTGATATCACATGGATTGAATCGAATTGGCATCTGTGACGGTAGATCATCCATTTGGCACTTCTGGCTGAAGACTATTATGAATGCCTCAGCCTTGTCTTTTGCGCTGATGTACTGGGCTCTTTCATCATTGAAGATGTGGGTATTTATGGAACCTACTCCTCCAGTAAGTTGTTTAATTGTCCACTACCATTCATGACTGGATGTGGCTGGACTGCAGACCTTAGGTCTGATCCATTGGTTGTGGAATTGCTTAGCTCTATTGCTCTTAGAAATCATAGAAACCCTACAGTACAGAAAGAGGCCATTCGGCCCATCGAGTCTGCACCGACCACAACCCCACCCAGGCCCTACCCCCATATCCCTACATATTTTACCCACTAATCCCTCTAATCTACGCATCCCAGGACACTAAGGGGCAATTTTAGCATGGCCAATCAACCTAACCCGCACATCTTTGGACTGTGGGAGGTACCGGAGCACTCGGAGGAAACCCACGCAGACACGAGGAGAATGTGCAAACTCCACACAGACAGTGACCCGAGCCGGGAATCGAACCCAGGTCCCTGGAGCTGTGAAGCAGCTAACCACTGTGCTACTGTGCCGCCCTTGCTGCTGGGAATGCAAATAGTCTTGTGTTGTAGCTTCACCAGGTTGACACCTCATTTTTAGGTATGTCTGCTATTTCTCCTGACATGCATTCCAGCACTCTTCATTGAATCAGAGTTGATGCCCTGGTTTGGTGGCAATGGTACAGGGCATATGTTGGACCATGAGGTTACAGATTGCGGGCGGCACGGTAGCACAGTGGTTAGCACTGCTGCTTCACAGCTCCAGGGTCCCAGGTTCGATTCCCGGCTCGGGTCACTGTCTGTGTGGAGTTTGCACATTCTCCTCGTGTCTGCGTGGGTTTCCTCCGGGTGCTCCGGTTTCCTCCCACAGTCCAAAGATGTGCGGGTTAGGTTGATTGGCCAGGTTAAAAAAATTGCCCCTTAGAGTCCTGGGATGCGTAGGTTAGAGGGATTAGCAGGTAAAATATGTGGGGGTAGGGCCTGGGTGGGATTGTGGTCGGTGCAGACTCGATGGGCCGAATGGCCTCCTTCTGCACTGTAGGGTTTCTATGATTTCTATGATTGTGGTTGAGAACAATTCTGCTGCTGCTGATGGCCCACAATGCCTCATGGATGCCCAGGCTTGACCTGCAAGGTCTGTTCAAAGTCTATTCCATTTTGCACAGTGGTAGTGCCACATGGCACGATGGGCTGTACCTCAATGTGAAGATGAGGTTTGTGGATCTTTCATCTCCACAATGACTGTGCGGTGGTCACTCCTACTGTGGACAGGTGTAGATCAGTTTTAAATTGTGCAAATACTGCTGGAGATGTTGAGAAGATGTTTCCATTTGTGGGGAAGTCCATAACTACAGGATTACATGAGGAAGAAAGATATAGAAGGAGATGGTTATAGATGAGATGAAGAGGAGTAGGAGGTGACTCCATTGGAAGATAAATATTGGCACTGAATAGTTGAGCCAAGTGAATTTTTTCTGTGCTTTAGCCTCAACTTCTCCACAATTGGAAGCAAAGATCTTTAGCAAAATTTGCCCAATTTAAGGCTGACCTACTCTGGTACTTATAAATTCTTGCTTTCACCTCTTTACTCTCTATGTATAACACCAAGAACTGCTTGCATTTACATATCGCCTTTAATGTAGCAAAATACCCGAAGGCTCTTTACAGGAATATCACCAAAACAATTAGATGCTGAGCAACACATGCCGATATCAGGGAAGATTACCAAAAACTTGGTCAAAGATGTAGATTTTAAGCAGCGTCTTAAAGAGGGGAAGAAAGGTAGAGGGGCAGGGAAGTTTAAGGAGAGAATTCCAGAGTGGAGGGCCTTGGCAGTCAATACTGGAGAGATTAAAGTCACAGTGTTCATTATTAAAATTGAGGCATTCCTTGGCCAGAGCCAAAGCACAGAAGTGATGGGTGAACTGGATTTGGTGCAAGTTAGGATAGGGGCAGCAGAGTTTTGGATGAGTTCATATTACAGAGGGTAGAAGACAGGAATCCAGTCAGGAGTGAATTGGAATAGTTAATTCTACAAGTATGTTTTTCACTCTTTCTTCACACATTCACATTAAGTCACTTACTTGTGAGAAGGAGACAGTTGGAAACCAAGGAAAGTTTAATTTGAGCTTACACTGAATAACCTCATTTAATCACAAATGATCTCCAAGGTATAGCATTTGCCACAAGAGAGCCAATGGCACTAAGCTGCTCAATCTGGTTCTTTGACTAGTTAGATGCACAGGACAGCAAGATAAGTAGAACAATGAGCCAGTCATTCTAAAAGCAATCTGATTTTAAAATATCTGAATGTCCTTGTCTCCGAATATTCCCTTCTGATTTGGTGCTTCAGCACAGATGTGAGATATATATGGCAGGGACGCCAGATTATGGACATTTAATATTTTAACTATTTTTTTCCTGGAACACTTTCATGTCTGCTTTGAGAATTACTCCATTTCACATGTTATATGCTTCACTCCACATGATATCAAGAAATGGCTAAAAGTGCTGGATATTGCAAAGGGCCTGACATTTTGGCAATGGTATTATAAATAATTGTACTCCTAGCCATGCTTTTCCAGCACAGCTACAACACTGGCATCTGCCCAACAATGTGGTAAATTACCCAGGTATGTTCTGTACACAAAAAGCAGGAGAAACCCAACCTGGCCAATTATTGCTCCATCAGTCTATTCTCAATCATCAGTAAGATGATGGAAAGTGTCATTGACAGTGCTAACAAGTGACCCTTATTCAGCAATAACCTGCTCGCTGATGTTTGTTTTGGGTTCCACCAAGGCTGCTCAGCTCCTGACTTTATTACAGCCTTGGTTTAAGCATGAACAGAAGAGTTGAACTAAGGGAGTGAGGTGTGAGTGACTGCTCCTGATATCAAGGTGAAATGGATTATAATTCTAATCCCTTTTTTGGGCTATCCCAGATCAGCAGTACTCCCTCAATAATCAGCTTCATGAATTTAAAATTGCCACTTGTGCATCTTGTAGATGGTACACATGGCTGCTACTGTTCATCGGTGGTGGAGGGAGTGAATGTTTCTGGAAGGGGTGCCAATCAAGCAAGCTGCTTTTGTCCTGGATGGGGTCTAGATTCATGAGTGTTATTGAAGGTGCAGTCATCCAGGAAAGTGGAGCGTATTCAATCACATTCCTAACTGTGCTTGTAGATGGTGATGAAGGTTTTTGGAAGTCAGAAAGTGTGTTACTCACTACAGAATTCCTAGCCTTTGACCTGCTCTGGTAGTCACAGTATTTATATGGCTAGTCCAGTTCAATTTCTGGTCAATGGTAACCCCCAGGATGTTGATAGTGAGGGATTCAGTGATGATAATACCATTGAATGTTAAGGGACAATGGTTAGATTCACTCTTGTTGGAGATGGTCATTGCCTGGCACTTGTGTAGTATAAATGTTTTTTGCCACTTGTCAGCCCAATCCTGGATATTGTCCAGGTCTTGTTGCATTTAGTCATGGACTGCTTCAGTATCCAAGGTCCTGAACATCGTGCAGTGTTAAGACCCAAGCCAGAAACTCCAAGATGTGTTGTGAAGTTAGCCTAGACTCTAAGTTTTACATTTCATTTTGGAATGGGTGAGCATCAGGTGTTTCATTTCATTGATTCAAGTGACCCACTAGGGAGCTTTTATCAAACAAAGTTTCTTTAAGAACACAATTAGAATATAAAAAAGGAATTAGCATAACTTTTACCAATTACAAGACTTAAACACGACAGTGTATTTCTTAACAGCTAGCTATCTCTGTTGTTCCGATTTAAAATGATACCCCATAGACATACACCCTTCTTCAGAATTAGCACAAAAACAAGTATGCTCACATGATGCTGTGTTTTCAGCATTTTAATACTTCTGGACAGAAGTCCAGGCAGCAATTTTCAGAGAAGGGTATACCTTCAAAGCAAACAAACCTCGAAGAGGCAAACCCAGCCACTGGCAATTCCCAGTCTCCAGACCCCAGAGACAGAAAATAATACCCATCTCTCTGCAGCTTCCAAAGCAGCAACTCCCATACAGCGGAATCTCCAATTTCAGAAAAAGGTAAAGAGAGAAACTTCTCTCTCTGAACTGAAAAGCAGCATCTGAGCTTGAATATTTTATGAAAAAGTGCAACTTCCCTGTCACATGACCACATCTGCCAATCGTCCCAATGAAGCCTCGCTCTGCAACATATCAAGGGAAAGCAGCGGAACAGTTCAGATTAAAACCAACATCCTCGCCATTAGAAATAATTAGGCTGCTGCAGCAACAATACAGCATGCTAGCAGACACTATGGGTGGAATTTTATGAGATTTTTTATAAATGTCCAGATAGCATGAAAATGGGAAAGTTCCTGATCCATTTCTCAGGCTAGTTTTCATGCCAAACCTTATGTACTCAATCTTTGAAAAAGTGGGCTAGACCATTTCTAGCCACTAGAGGCAGTCGGCAGGGCTTAATTCACTAGATAGCCAGCAGCTCAAATCAGTCACAAAATGCACATGCGCAGAAAAAGCGGAAAAAAAGTAGCTCTCCTGGCAGAACTCTCCCCCTCCCCCGACCAGATAAAGCCTCCCCCCCCCCCCACCGTGGACATCAGGGACCACACCCCAATATTACCGAGTCCTTACCCACCCCAACCCCCTTCCCCGGACCCCTCTGCACACAGCCCTCTCAACACCTCAGTCCCCAATGGCTGACTGACATGATCCTCTCTCTCCTCTGCCCCCGATCATCACAGAGGCACAAATCCAGCTATCCGCCCCCCCCTCCGTCAGCACACCTGCAAGTGCTGACTTGGCTTCCCCTCCATGGGAACAAGGTAAACTGCATTAAACTCGCTGGAATGCTCTAACGATCGCCTGACCCGCCCAAATTGCCTGCAGATGATCTGCCCTAACAAATGAAAGCTCCATAAAAACCCCAAGGATGGACAGACAGGCAGGCAGTGCAGGAAGAAATGGCCTCCAGGAAGACAGCTCCCCACTTTTCTAATGCTGATCTGGCCAGGTTGCTGGAGGCGTTGGAGGCAAGACGGGACACCCTCTTCCCCCCAACAGGACGTCGTCCTAGGGAAAAGGGTGGAAACGCAACCTGGGAGGCAGGGATGGCATATGTTAGCACCAGGGCACTGGCCAGGAGAACTGGGAAGCAGTGCCACAAGAAACTGAATTACCTAATCCAGCCAGCAAGGATGAGTGTTTAACCTCATCCAGCATCTTCCCCCTAAATGATCCTTAGATCCCCCATCCCCAGCACCCTGCATGCTTCCAGCCCCTGACCCTCATGCACCTCCCTCCTCCCCTCCAAGAGCCTCACAAACCTTGCCCTTTGAAGGACACCCCCTGATACCCTCCAGGATTCGTGCCATCGGATTTTATATGGCTCCTTCTGTTCCAACAGTAGAACAATGCCCATAATCGCCTGGAGAGGGCGAAGACAGGGAGCGGTGTGCCCGAGATTCGGGTCCTCACCCCCTTTGAGGAGCGGGCACTGGAGCTTGTGGAAGAGGAAGGGATGCAGACCATTAGTGACAGCATGGTTGGGCTGGAGCATAGAAGTGAGCACTTGCCAATCCTCCACTCGTTGGAGATATTTCAAGTAAATTGCACGCAGCCCAGATTCCGCTCCCTCCCTTACACTTAACCTTGTGTCCTGTGTTGCAGGAAGGGACCTTGACGCAGCTGAGCCAAATGGCATTGCGGCCCCCACTGTTGCTCCCACCCATCCTGCCCCTGACAGCTCGGAAGAATCCTCGGAGGAAGACGATGATGGGATTGACCAGTTTGCGTAAGCTTCCACCTCGCAATTCACCATCCCAGAGACTCTCACATCGGTGGGATCAAGTTAGTGGCGAGGCATTTGGGTCACTCTCTGGTGCGCACGACACAGCTGCTGATGTACATTGGGTGGAGGAGCGAATGTCCGAGGCCTCTGGCACATGGGGGCCTGCCGGAGGTGAGGACTCAGCTGGTCCCAAACTACATGCTGAGCCTGATATCAGTTCTCCCTCAGCTGCTGGAGATGCAGCAACAGAGACAGGGAACACAGGAGGGGCTGACAGCAACACTAGACTGACAGCTAGACTGTTGGGAGGAGTTCCAATGTTTGTAGGCGGGCCAACTATTGCCTATCTTGCATGTTCCCAGGCCAACACTGCAAGGGTGGCGTCCAGAGTGGATAGCCTGGGGAAGGAAATCCTCACCATGAGTGGCAGGGCCCAAGCGATGGTCCAAGCGAGTCACAGCAGGCTATGGCAGAGTCCCAGAGGACCACGGTCAAATCACAACAGGCTGTAACTGAGGGTCTCAACAGGCTTTTTGAGATTCTGCGACCCATGGCTGAGAGGCTCGAGAGCTTGCAGGAGACCTAGCGGGACAGTGCTGAGAAAGAGTGGGCTATGGCCGCAGCCTTTGAGAACATGGTCCAGTCACAGAGGGTCATGGCTGAGGGGCTGCAGAGCATGGCCCAGTCTCAGAGGACACTTGCTGCTGCCATTGAGAGGTGGCCCCAGACTCTGAAGGCCATTGCAGAGGGCTCGGCCGCCATGGCACGAAAGTAGATAGCCCTCCAGGATCGGCAGGGCCAGGGGACGCCAGAGCTTCTGGAGCTCACTGCAGAAGCACCACCATCCCATGGAGTGACCCAGGGGCCCACAAGAACCCAAGGGAGGAGGAAGTGTTCAAGCCTGTGCTGGGAGACTGCGGCTGTGGCTACACCTTCTGACTCCCCCCTCCCTGACACCGGGGCATCTCAGGGGCAGCGGGATGAAGAGGGTGTCATGGATATGTCCCTGACACATGAAAGCCGGCCAGGGCCCTCAAGGTCCAGGCCCCCCAGAGGACGATCGCCAAGGACATCACAGGCCACAAAGTACAGTTGGCAGCTGGCCATCTCCACCAACGATGTACATCCTGGGGAGACACCGAGATGCAGTGGTCGGCCACGTAAAGTTAAGAAGTTGTAGCGGTACTAAGATGGCACTGGTGAAGGGCAACACTCGTTAGATAGCATATTTAGGCACTTTAAAGTCTCACTTTCACATGTTTTATATTATCACTTATAATGAAGGCACTTTTATTGGCACCAATAAATGTTATTTTACCCCACACCTGTGATTAATTTGTCTCTGATTAGCCTCTAACAGGAATGTACTTACCCCGATGGTCCGTGGAGGGACCCTGTATGTTGATGTCAGTGGGGGAGGACCCTCACTGCTACTGAGAAAATCAAGCTGCTCAAATAATTCACTGGCTATATCGGGTAGAATGCAGTGGCAGCAACTTACAGCATCTGCCACGGGATCTACAGAGCCCACGAGAGACTCCCTCCCCTTCCCACCCCACCTGTCCCAGAGATGGGGGATTAGTGCTCCCTTACCCAACATCTAGATGTGGGCCCAGGTGCCACCATACATGCAGAGCTCAGGTAGGAGTCAGACTAGATTGCACCATAGCATTATTCACAATGGCACATAGTGAGTCATCATCATCCTCCTGCATGCCACAGAAACCCGCTAACACAGCGTACCCAGGCCCACCACTCTGGTATTGCAGGAGATTGTAGGACTCGCTAGGGGAGCAGGGGGAATGGAACCCACGAGTGGTAATACAGGTTCCTTGTGACCAAAGTGCATGGTGATCAGGGCCTCCCTTGCTGCCCTCACATGCCTGACACTTGCTGCCCCCAGCCCTCCAGCGCCTGGGTGGTGTTGCTCGTCATTGTCCTCCTCTTCCTCCTCCTCCTGGTGGGCGGCCTCCTCCCCAGCGTCGCACGGCTGGTTGGCCTCCATGTCCTCTTCCTCTAAAAGGTCTCCCCGCTGCTGCGCCAGGTTGTATAGGCCACAGCACACCACCACAACGCAGGACAACATCAGGGGGCTATATTGGAGGGTCCCTCCAGCGTGGTCCAGGCACTTGAACCACATTTTGAGGAGCCCTATGCACCACTCCACTATTGAACAGGGGCAACGTGGGCCTCAATATATCCAGTCTCCACCTCAGTGTCAGGCCTCTGCACAGGCATCATTGGCCAAGTCCGAAGCGGGTACCCTATGTCCCCCACAAGCCATCCCTGCACCCTGGGCTCCTCCTCAAAGACCTCTGTGACATCGGAACTCCTCAATATAAAACTGTCATGCATGCTGCCGGGGTGTCTGGTGCAGACATGCATGATATGCAGCTGCTGGCCACACACCAACTGCACATTTATTGAATGGAAACCCTTTCTGTTCATGAATCTTCCTGTATTCTTCACCAGGGTCTTGAGGGCAACGTGGGTGAAGTCTATAGCTCCCTGCACATTTGGCACCCCCGCAATGGCCGCAAATCCTGCAGCCTGGACTTCCTGCTGGCACTGGTCCTGGTCAAATATAGTATACTGGCCAGCCCAGGCATACAGGGCATCTGTGACCTCCTTCACACCCTTGTGGACGGATGATTGGGAAATTCCACAAAGGTCTCCACTGGCAGTCTGGAAGGACCCAGCGGCATTAAAGTTTAAGGCGGCTGTCACTTTCACAGCTGGTGGGAGTGGGTGCCCCCCCATGCCCCAAGATACCAGGTCCTGCAACAAATAGCACAGGTGTCTGACTGTCTCCTTTTGGAGCTGGAGCTGTCGGCGGCATGTAATGTCTGACAGTTGCTCAAAGGACATTTGCGTGCGGAACTGCCATGGTCTCCGCTCCCTCCTTCTCCTGTCCACGCCCCCCCTCGGATGAATGGCAGTCACGCTCTGTCTCGAGCGGGCATCTCCCTCTACTCCTGCAAGTGGTAAGGCCTGGGCCTCCTCTGCTCGCAATTCATCCTCCTGCTCCTTCTCCTCAGCTCCAGCAGCAACCGAAAGAACAGCAAGATGAATTGATTGCACTGCAAAAGGCATCTCGTCAATCTGAAGAGGTGGGGTGGATTTGGGGAAGGGAGAGACAGATGGAGAGGTTAAGGAATTCTGCTTGCCCCCAGCCCAGCAACACACACTCTCCACATTCCCCCCAAAGGCCCCCAAAGGCCCCCAGCAACACACACTCCCCACTCCCCCCCCACCCCGCCACAGACCCCACACAACACACAACACACACTCCCCATACCTCCTCCGGAGGTCCCCAACATCATAGACTCACTATGTGCCATTGTGAAAAAATGGCACATACTCCCCACATTACCCCCCATAGCCTCCAGAATGGCAACACAGACTCCCCCTATTTCCCCCACCCCCAAACAAACACCTAGAACCTATGCAGTGTTGGCCCCAGACAGTGCTGCTTTACAAGTCCTGAGGCTGCAGCACTGCCACTTCAGAGAGTTCCCAGCCCATTTCTCACCAGCATCCTGCTAGCAATAGGACCCAGAGTCAGCGCTAAGACCTGAGGTCAGCCCTCTGCCCCAGGTCCGTCCTGAGAGGCCGAAGTTGGACCCTATGAACAACAGCAGCCTTTCACCCCCCACATACTCACAGGTCCCTCTGACCCGAAACGCAACATGGCAGCCACGAAACAACCCTCACTGAGCAGCACTGAGCAGTTTGAAAGCAGAGACTTACCTCCTCATTCACCCTCACTGCTCCAGTGCTTGAATGCGACTTTTATACTTGAGGCGTTTCCCTCACTGACCCAGCTGCAGCGAACAAGGTTGTTAAGGCAGATGAGTTGGGACAGTTGGGAGTGAAGCTCGCTAATTGCACTGTGATGAATTGCAAAAACATGCAAATTGATGTTTTGCACATTTTGGGTGGGATCCCGGTCGCACCGATTTTGTTTCTCTTTGTAAAATGGGAATGGGTGCGAAAATGGGCACCATTCTCGCTAGTCGCATTACGCCAGTTTTACCATTTTTTTCCCGCCGCAAAACGGGCATGATGAAGTCGTAAAATTCCACCACCAGCTCTGACTGCGTAAAAAATTGCTGGAACAGATCCTGCACAAGAACATGGATCAGATACATTTCCTGAAGGCACAGTATCATCACATCAGTGAACATCCTCTTCTGGTCTTAAGATGGAAGGAAGGTCATTGATGAAGCAGCTGAAGGTGGCTGCAACTAGGACACCACTCTGAGGAACCCATGCAGAAATGTCCTGTAGCTGAGATGATTGACCTCCAACACCACAACCATCCTCCTTTGTGCCAGGTATAAGTACAACTAGTGGAGGGGTTTCTCCCTGATTCCCATTGACTTCAGTTTTGATGCCACACTTGGTCAAATGCTGCCTTGATGTCAAGGGCAGTCATTCAAACCTCACCTCAGGCAATTAACGTTTTTGTCCACTTTCGATATAAGGCTGTAATTAGGTTAGGAGCTGAGTGACCCTGGCAGAACCCAAACTGGGTGTCCATGAGCAGGTTATTGCTGAGTAGGTGCTGCTTGGTAGCACTGTTGATGACCCCTTCCATACTTTACTGATGATCGAGAGTAGATTGACGGTACAGTAATTGGCTGGATTGGATTTGTCCCGTTTCTTGTACCTAGGACTTACCTGAGCAATTTTCCACATTGCTGGGTAGATGCCAGTGTTGTAGCTGTACTGAACAGCTAGGCTAGTTGCAATTTCTGGAGCACAAGTTCTTGGTACTATTGCCAGAATATTGTCAGGGCCCATAGCCTTTGCAGTATAAGGTGCTTCCAGGTGTTTCTTGATATCACATGGAGTGAATCAAATTGGCTGAAAACTAACGTCTATGATGTTGGGGACCTCCGGAGGAGACTGAGATGGATCATCCAATTGGCACTTCTGGATGAAGGTTGCTGCGAATGCTCCCGCCTTATCTTTTACACCGATGTACTGGGCTCCTCCATCATTAAGGATGAGGATATTTGTGGAGCCTCCTCTTCCACCAAGTTGTTTAATTGTCCATCACCCGTCATGACTGGATGTCGCAGGACTGCAGAGCTTAGATCTGATCCGTTGTTTGTGGAATTGCTTAGTTCTATTACTTGTTGCTTATGCTGTTTGGCATGCAAGTAGTCCTGTTTTCTAACTTCACCAGGTTGACACCTCGGTCGGAATTCTCTAACCTCACCTACAGCTGGGATTCTCTAGTCCCGCTGCAGTGAATGGAGATTTGGCTGAGCGCCAAATTCTTCGTTCTTGCTGGCAACAGCAGCGGGGCATGCGAGACTGAATTCTGGCCCTCATTTTTAGGTATGCCTGGTGTTGCTCCAGGCATGCCCTCCTGCACTTTTCATTGAACCAAGGTTGATCTCCAGATTTGGCAGCAATGGTAGAGTGAGGGATTTGCCAGGTCATGAGGTTACAGTTTGTGGTTGAGTACAATTCTGCTCTTGCTGGTGGCCCATAGTGACTTGGCCAACGTTGTCTATCTGATACGCTGCAGGAAAAGATGTCCCAAGGCATGGTACATTGGAGAGACCATGCAGACGCTACGACAACAGATGAACGAACACTGCTCGACAATCACCAGGCAGGAGAGTTCCCTTCCAGTCGGGGAACACTGCAGCAGTCACGGGCATTCAGCCTCTGATCTTCGGGTAAGCGTTCTCCAAGGTGGCCTTCACGACACACAACAACGCAGAATCGCTGAGCAGAAACTGATAGCCAAGTTCTGCATGCATGAGGATGGCCTCAACCGAGATCTTGGGTTCATGTCACACTATCTGTAACCCCCACGACTTGCTTGGGCTTGCAAAATCTCACTAACTGTCCTAGCTGGAGACAATACACATTTCTTAAACTTGTGCTTGGCCCTCTCTCCACTCACATTGTCTGTACCTTTAAGACTTGATTACCTGTAAATACTCGCATTCCAATCATTATCTTGTAAATTGAGTTTGTGTCTATATATGCCCTGTTTGTGAACACAACTCCCACTCACCTGATGAAAGGGCAGTGCTCAGAAAGCTTATGCTGCCAAATAAACCTGTTGGACTTTAACCTGGTGTTGTGAGACTTCTTACTGTGCTTACCCCAGTCCAATGCCGGCATCTCCACATCATGGCCCATAGTGCCTCATGGATGCCCAGTCTTGAGTTGCTAGATGTGTTTGAAATCTATCCTTTTAGCACAGTGGTAATGTCACACAATACGATGGAGACAACCTCAATGTGAAGATGGGACTTTGTCTCCACAAGGACTGTGCGTTGGCCACTCCTACTGTTACTGTCATGGGCAGGTGCATTTGCGGCAAGCAAATTGCTAAGGATGAAGTCAAGTGGGTTTTTCCCTCACGACGTGCCACAGTCCAAGTCTAGCAGCTATGTCCTTTAGGATTCAGCCAGCTTGGTCTGTGGTGGTACTACCGAGCTACTCTTGGTGGTGGACATTGAAATCCCCCACCCAGAGTACATTCTGCTCCCTGCCACCCTCAGTGCTTTCGCCAAGTGGTGCTCAACATGGAGGAGTACTGATCATCAGCTGAGGGGGAAACAGTACGTAGTAATCAGCAGGAGATTTCCTTGCCCATGTTTGACCTGGTGCCATGAGACTTCATGAGGTTCAGAGCCGATGTTGCGAACTCCCAGGTTAACGTTCTCCCTATTGTATACCACTGTGCCGACACTTCTGCTGGATTTGACCTGCCAGTGAGGAAAGACATATGGTGGGACAAGTGGTGTCTGGGACGTGATTCCTTGAGTATGACTACATCAGGTTGCTTCACTAGTCTGTGAGACAGTTCTCACCAAGCTTAAGGGATCATTTGGGACTGAGAGAGGATAATCACCCCAGGGGGTGGAGTCCTCTCTTAGGCAGAAGACACCTAGAAGGCATGTAGTGGACATGCAGGGACTGGGGAAACCAGGGCAGGGGGAGGGGGAGCTGCTGACCTCTGTGCAGTTTTTCCTTGTTAATAAATTCCTTTGTGTTCCTGATGAAGTCTGTGATCATGCATCATTATATTGGGGATGAGGGTGGGTGGGATGGATTATTGATGACACTGCCTGTGCCTGACAGCTGTGGGTATCCTTACAATGGAAGTCTGAAAAAAAGAAATACTCACCCAACTGCCTGTCTTTGGGCAAAGAGAACCAATTGAGATGTCGAGATGTTGCCAGACCCTGAGGGAAGGACGTGGAGGTGACCTGAATTGGTCGATGCAGTCAAAAATTTTGAACTGTATAGAAGAAAAAAAAAGAAACAATTATCTTTAGAAACAAGAGCTGTGATTTTGAGTTTAAAAGTGGAACTTAAGTTAAAAAAAAGACTGAGGGCGGAATTTTACAAGATTCTTTTCTAAGTGTCAGGCAGGTGTGAAACTGGGAGAGTTCCAGATCTGTTTTCTGGGCACATTTTCACACCCAATCATATGCACTCTGTCTGCAAAATCTTGGGCAAGTCCATTTCTCACTACAGAAGGCAGTGGATGGGGCTTAACGCACCCGAAAGCCTGTAGTTCCAATCGGAGCTTCAAACTGCGCATGCGCAGTTCCTCTGCTGGATCCCTCACAGGCCAGTTACAGCCTCCCCCTGACCCCCACGAACATTGGACCCCTCCAACATTACTGAGCACCTGTCAATCCTCCACTCAATTTGAGTCAATTACTGGGGGGCATGAGTTTAAAGTGCGAGGGGCAAGTTTTTTTGCACAGAGGGTGGTAGGTGCCTGGAACTCGCTGCCGGGGGAGGTAGTGGAAGCAAATACGATAGTGATTTTTAAAGGGCTTCTTGACAAATATATAAATAGGATGAGAATAGAGGGATATGGCCCCCGGAAGGGTAGGGGGTTATGGTTCAGACGGGCAGCATGGTAAATGCAGGCTTGGAGGGCCGAAGGTCCTGTTCCTGTGCTGTCATTTTCTTTGTTCTTTGTTCAATGGAGAAATGTCAAGTAAGTTGCCTGCATCCTCTCCCTCCCTTATGTCCTATGTTGCAAGAAATCATCAGGACACGCCTGGGCCATCTGGCATCGGGGCCCCCACTGCTGCTCCCACCCATCCTATTCCTGACAGCTTGGAAGACTCCTCAGAGGAAGCGGATGAAGGGACCTCCGAGGGCGGCACGAGTTTGGCGTCAGCTTCCACCTCGCAATTCACCATCCAGAGACTCTCATATCAGTGGGTCTAGTTAGTGGTGAAGCTTCTGGGTCACTCTCTGGTGCGCACGACACATCTGCTGATGTACATCGGGTGGAGGAGGGAACTTCTGAGGCCTCTGGCACATGGGGGTCTGCCGGAGGTGAGGACTCAGCTGGCTCCAGGCTACATGCTGGACCTCTGTGCTAACTTCTCCCTCAGTCGCTAGAGGTGCAGCAACAGAGCCAGGGAATGCAGAAGGGGCTGACGGCAACACTGGACTGACTACAAGGCTGTTGGGAGGAGTCCCAAAGCTTTCAGTCAGAATAGCTATTGCCTGTCTTGCATGATTCTCAGGCCAACACTGCAAGGGTTGTTTCCGCGGTGGAGCGCCTAGGGCAGGGAATCCTAACCATGAGTGGCAGGGTTCAAGCAATTGCCAAATCACAGCAGGCCACAGCCGAGTCCCAGAGGGCCGCGGCTAAGTTACAGCCTCAACAGGCTTCTCAAGGTTCTGCGGCACATGGCTGAGAGGCTCGAGAGTTTGCAGGAGACCCAGTGGGACAGCATTGAGACACAGCAGGCTATGGCAGCAGCCCTTGAGAACATGGCCCAGTCACAGAGGGTCATGGCTGAGGGGCAGCAGAGCGTGGCCCAGTCTTAGAGGGCACTTGCTGCTGCCATTGACAGGTGGCCCCCAACTCAGAGCACCATTGCAGAGAGCTCAACCACTATGGTAGAATGCAGGTGGTCCTCCAGGACTGGCAAGGCCAGTTGACGCCGAAGCTTCTGGAGCTTGCTGCAGAAGAACCAACATTTCATGGAATGACCCAGGGGCCCACAAGAACCCCAAGGGAGGTGGAAAGGCTGCAGCCCATGCCAGTGCCTTCTATGCAGTGGCTGTGGCTACCTTCTGTCTCCCCCCTTCCTGACACTGGGGCATCTTAGGGGCAGCAGGATGAAAAGGATGTCATGGAAACTTCCCAGACACCTGGAAGCTGGCCAGGGCCCTCAAGGTCCAGGCACTCCAGAGGATGATCGCCAAGGGCATCACAGCCCACGGGACGCAGTAGACAGCTGGCCATCTCCACCTCTGATGTACATCCTGGGGAGACACTGAGACGTAGGGGTAGGCCACGTAAAGTTAGGAAGTTGTAGCAGCACTAAGATTGCATGGATAAAGGGCAGCACTAGGTAGATAGAATAGTTAGTCACTTTAAAGTCTCATGTTCACATGTTTGCATGTTATTATTTATCGTTAAGACACTTTTATTGGCACAAATCAATGTCATTTCACCACCCACCTGTGACTAACTTGTCTCAGATTTGTCTCCACCAGGAAAGTCCCTTACCCCAGAGGGAATCTGCATGTTGATGCCGGGGGGGTGGGAAGTCCCCTAATGCTCTGGCACTGAGAAAATGAAGGCGCTCAAAGAAATCACTGGCTATGATGGGTGGCATGCATTGGCAGAAACTTACACCATCTGCCATGGCATCCCCAGAAGTCATGACAGATTCCCTCCCCTTCTTCACCCCACATGCGCCATGGCCCAGCATGGGGTTTTAGTGATCCCTTACTCACTACCCAGATGTGGGTCCAGGTGCCAGCATGTATCGGGAGCACAGGTAGGAGTCAGACTAGTTTGTGCCAGAGCATCATTCACTTGCTTAGCATCACCCTTGCGCCTGCCACAGAAACACGCTAACACAGCGTACCCAGGCCCACCACTCCAATGTTACAATGTTGCAGGAGATTGGATTTTTGTAAGACTCCGGGAAGGGGAGTGGGGGGGGCGGAATGGAACCCATGTGTGGCAACACAGGCTCCTAGTGGCCAAACCACGTGTTGATCAGGGCCTCCCTAGCTGCCCTCGCATGCCTCACCTTGCTGCCGCCAGCCCTCCAGGTGGTGTTGCTCTTCGTTGTTGTCCTCCTCATCTTCCTCTTCCTGCTGGGCTGTCTCCTCTCCAGCGACACCTGGCTGGTCGGCCTCCACGTCCTTCTCCTCCAAAACATCTCCTCACTGCTGTGCAGGTTGTATGGGGCGCAGCACACCACCACAATGCATGACGATATCAGGGGGCAATATTGGAGGGCTCCCCCAGAGTGGTCCAAGCACCTGAAAACATTGTGAGGAGCCCTATGCACGACTCCACTATTTTACAGGTGGCAATGTGGGTCTCATTATATCGAGCCTCCGCCTCAGTCTCTGACCTCCGCACAGGCATCATCAGCCAAGTCCGAAGCGGGTATCCCATGTCCTCCTCAAGCCATCCCTGCACCCTGGGCTCCTCCTCAAAGACCTCCAGGATATCCGAGCTCCTCAAGATGAAGCTGTCATGCATGCTGCCGAGATGTCTGGCACAGACGTGCATAATGTTGAGCAGATGGTCACACACCAACTGCACATTTATTGAATGGATGTCCTTTCTATTCATGAATTTTGCTGGATTCTTGACTGGGGCCTTGAGGACAATGTGTGTGTAGTCTTTCACACCTTACACATTTGGCATCCCTGCGATAGCTGTGAATCCTGCAGCCCTGGCTTGCCAATAGGCCTAGTCCAGGTCAAATTTGATATGCTGGCCAGCCTGGGCATACAGGGCATCCATGATCTCCCTCACACACTTGTGGACGGATGCTTGTGAGATGCCACAAATGTCTCCACTTGCGGTCTGGATGGAACTGGTGCCGTAAAAGTTTAAGGCGGCCGTCCGTTTCACAGCCACCGGGAGTGGGTGCCACCCCTCCCGTGCCCCAAGGTGCCAGGTCCTGCAACGAATGGCACAGGTGTTGTACTGTCTTCTTTCAGAGCCGGAGCCTTTGGCGGCACACGATGTCCGACATCTGCCTGAAGGACACCTGCGTGTGGAACTGCCAGGGTCTCTGCTCCCTCCTTTTCCTGTTCCCCCCCCGCCCCTCACCCACATCTTGCCTCCGGTGGCCAACTCCCTCTCCTCCTGTGAATGGTAAGAGGCTGGGCCTCCTCTGCCTGCAGTTCATCCTCCTGTTCCTCCTCCGCAGCTCCAGCGGCAACCAAAAGAATAGCAAGCTCAGTTTGTTTCACTGCAAAAGCCATCTCGTCAATCTGGATGGTGGGGGGGCGGGGGGGAGGGGAGTGGGGGGGGGGCGGGGGGGAGGTGAGGGGGGGGGCAAAAATTAGGAGGGGAAAGAGATAGATGGAGAGGTTAAAGAATGCTGCTCACCCGCAACCCAGCACCACACACACCCCCTACATCCCCCCAGCAACACACACTCCCCACCCACCCCCACAATCCCCCAGTAGCACACACTGTCCATAACCCCCCATAGGATCCAGATTAGTAACACAGCACCCCCCCATTGCCCCCCCCCCCCACTCACAGGTAGAGACCCAGAACCCCGTGCAGTAGTGGCCACTGACAGTGCTGCTTTCAAAGCCCTGAGACTGCTTCACTGTCAATTTTCAGCAAACCCCCACCTGCAAAAGTGCTTCCAGTTGCACGCACTGGGACCATGAGTGATCCCTATGATCCAAGGTCAGCACTCCGACCCGGGTCCATGCTGAAAATCCAAGGTTTGATCCCGCGAGCAACAAGAGCTCCCGCCACCACCTCCCCCCCACACACTTGTAGCCCCCCCCAACCCGAAACGCAACATGGCCGCCATGAAATAGCCCCCTCTGAAAAACACAGAACAGTTTGAACGCAAGAGACTTACCTCCTCACTCGCCCACACTAATGCAGCGCCAGACTCCAATTTATATCGAGGAGATGTTTTCCAGACCGATTCAGTTTCGGCGAGCGAAGTGGTAAAGGCAGGCGAGCTGGGATGATTGGGCGTGAAGGTCTATTAGTGACATGATGAATGCAAAAACATGTAAATTGACATCTCGCCCAGTTTGGGTGGGCTCCCAATTGCGCTCATTTTCTTACTGTGGTAAAGTGGGAACTGGCACCAAAAACGGACGCCATTCCCGCTAGATGCTTCATGTCTGATTTTGCAATATTTTTGTGCCCAGAAATGGGCTCGACATGGTTGTAAAATCCTGCCCAAAGAGTTGCTGGTAAAAAAGGAGAGCACCGAGGGCAGTGTTTAAAGTGAAAAGGGGAAAATGCCCCAAGGAGCTGCAGCAAGGGGGTGGGGGGGCACAAATGGAACATGCTGGATTTCCCATTGAAATTGACAAGGGACACCACCTTCATGGAGAGGAGCCAAAAGAAAGAAGAAAAATCTGCTGAGATCGCTAGAAGGCCTTCATCCAGTAGAAGATAAGTAGTAGAAGTTTAAAAAAGGTTCAAAGAAGAGCAGCCAGGTGACCTTCTTCTGCACTGTTGCCCTTAAACAGACAATCACCACAGTCATCACAGAGCACTACCAAAACTGGAGTCAATAGAAATCGGGGGGAAAGTTCTCCATTTGTTGGAGTCATACTTGGCACAAAGAAAGAAGGCTCTGGTTGTTTGAGGTCAATCACCTCAGTCCTGGGACATCACTGCAGGAGTTCCACAGGGTAGTGTTCTAGGCACAACCATCTTCAGCTGCGTCCATCTGTCTTCCTTTCCACCTTTCCATCTTCCTTTCCATCATAAGGTTGAAAGTGGGAATGATCACTGATGATTGCATAAGATTCAGCACCATTCAAGACTCCTCAGATAATGAAGAAGTCTGTGTCATATGCAGCAAGACTTGGATAATATACAGCCATGGATTGATAAATATCAAGTGACATTCACAGTGCGCAAGTGCCAGGCAATGACTATCTCCAACAAGAAAGAATCTAGCCATCTCTCCTTGACATTCTATGTCATTACCTTGGCTGAATCCCCCTCTACTAACATCCTGGCAGTTACCATTGACTAGAAACTGAACTGAACTAGCCATGGAAATATTGTGGTTACAAGAGCAGGGCAGAGGCTGGGAATTCTATGGCAAGTAACTCACCTCCTGACTCCAAATAGTCTGTCCACCTTCTCCAAAGCAAAGGAAAGAAATGTGATGAAATACTCTCTAATTGCCTGGATGAGTTCAACTCCAACAACACTTAAGAAGCTCTACATTAGGGGCGGCATGGTGGCAGAGTGGTTAGCACTGCTACCCCACAGTGCCAGGGACCTGAGTTCGATTCCTGGCTTGGGTCACTGTCTGTGTGGAGTTTGCACATTCTCCACGTGTCTGCGTGGGTTTCCTCCGGGTCCTCCGGTTTCTCCCACAGTCCAAAGATGTGCGGGTTAGGTGGATTGGCCACGCTAAATTGCTCCTTAGTGTCAGGGAGACTAGCAGGGTAAATACCTGGGGTTATGGGGATAGGGCCTGGGTGGGATTGTGGTCGGTGCAGACTCGATGGGCCGAATGGTCTCCTTCTGCACTGTAGGATCCTATGACTAGCTCGGACAAAGCAGCCTGCTTGATTGACACCTATCCACCACCTTAAACATTCACTCACTCCACCACACAATAGCATTCATGTGTACCATCAACAAGATGCACTGCAGAACTCGCCAAGTCTCATTCCTCAGCACCAACTAATGACCATGTTATCTACATTGGTGATGTTGGTTGAAGACTAAATATTGGGCAGGATGCCAGCAGACCTCTTTTGCTCTTCACATTGTACCATGAATCCTTTTACATCCATTGGGAGATGATGAGGGACCTTGGTTTAGTGTGTCATCAAGAAAATGGCACGTCCGACAGTGCAACTCTCCCTCAGATCTGCATGGAACTGTCAGCCTGGATAATGTTCTCAATTTATCAATAGTTTGGTTTGAACGCACGACTTTCCGACCCAATGTGTGAGCCAAATTGATCATTTTTAGCACTGTCACATCTGAGGCAAAAGGTGAAGAGTTCAAGCTCCACAACTTTATGAGGGACTGTCCATTTAGTTAGCTATATAGTGTTGGGCAAACATCAGCAAAGCAATGGCCCACAGGTCACTCCATCCCTTGGGATTTTCTCTAGCTCGATAATTGCATTACATCCATGCCAGTCTTAAAATCAGAGAATTTGAGAGGGGAAGGGATTCAGATTAGCTGCTTTTATCTTTCTAGTGTGAACTTTAATGAATGGAAACAGGAAGTGGTCCAAGATAGACCAAGGAGCAGTAGCCAGAGGTTGTCATTTTGCAATGTGGTTGCTGTTTGAGGAGGGGATATGCACATGGTGGAGTACCGACTGCACGAAGATTTACGGTGTGAGTGAGCCTCTGATGATCTCCTGATTTCTGCTGCTATATTATTAAATACTGGAAATGATTTAACTGAAGTGGTTTAACATTCCAATGGATATAAGGGAGGCAGATTATAAAATTTACCAGTAGCTGTGCAAATTAACTATTTTCATTGATCTGGCAAACATTTATGCTATTCTGATTTCAGTAATTTATCGATCAATAATTAATTCATCCTTATCCACAAGACAAAAACAACACTTGGGTAAAATCTGTATATCTGTTATCTGTAAGTATACACCTGTTTCCTTAAAATAATAATTAAAATACTCCAATAGTTCCATACTATGAATGTTGTATGGATTATAATTTAGGTGGGGAAGGAGTTGTAAATGTTAATCCAATCGAATTAATTAACTAAACGAAGAAAGTTTCTTCATACATAAAGACCATATCAAATTTTAATATTGCTAACACAATTTATATTATACGCATGGCATGCAACAGCTCACAAAAACTTACTTAGTGACCCTCCAGCCCACATAATTCCCACCCTGCTGTAGTGGGACCATAATGTTGGCTGTGTGGCAATATTAACTCAGGGTTTTGCTACATCATCAAGTGCAAATATTTTGAAAGGTTATACTGACTGTCCATTATCTCAGATTTATTGTGGTAATTATGAAGTTGTTCTCTTCTGCTAACATAATGCAACAGAGTCAAATGGAAAGTTGCAACTTGGACATTAATCAGTTTCTCCTGTGCATTTCTAACTTCTATTTCAGATTTTCCTTTGCATCTCCACTTAGTGAAGCTATCTGCTGAAAATATGTGGGTTGTTATCAGATATTAGAGGGTAATAGGACGCCATATCTGATGAACAATAATGGCAGATGTTGCTGTGTTGGACAGTAGGGCAATTTCAATGTCGTCAAAGCAAGCACAACTATAACTTCTCTCCTTGCACGATTGAATGATAATATTCTTATTTCACTTGCCTCTTAGACTTTTTTTGTCATTACATCATTGGGATTGCCTTTCCACATGAATCTCTTGTTGGGACTTTTAGGCCACCACATGGCAGATTTTATGGTGCTGGCGACAGCTCGCCATCTGCCACTAGCAGGATTTTCCGGTCCCACCGAAGACAATGCCAATTTGTGTTGTTCGCCAGGGAACCCATCATGGGGGGAGTCGCCTTCAGCAAGATGGGAAGATCCTGTTGACTGGTAAGGCTGGAAAATCCTGCTCGCTGTGTGTTGCTTATAGAAGTCCCAAATCTTTGCAATAGGCCAGCTCTCTTTTCACTTCTCTTGGCTAACATTCATCCCTCAACCATTGTCACCAAATAGATTAATTTGTTATTGTAGAGCAGTGTGTAGAATTATCCTTAACAAGACTTCTAGGCTGTCTTACTGCCAAATGATAACAATAAAGATTTCAAAGGCCTATTTGTCATGTGGGAAAGGGTGTAATTACATTGTTGAGCATAGCCTATGGGCCACCAACTAGTGGGAACAATGTAGAGGAACAAAGTTGCAAGGAAATTACAGACAGGTGCAAGAATTATAGTTATAATGGGGGATTTTAATTATCCAAATATTAACTGAGATAGTAGTAGCTCAAGGGGTAGAGAGGACCAGAAGTTCCCAGAGTGTGCTAAGGCAAGTTTTCTACAGCAGTATGTTTCCAGTCCAACATGAAAGGGGGCACTTGCTAGACCTGGCTTTTGGAAATGACACGGGCCAAGTGGATTAAGTGTCAATCGGGAAATATTCATGGGACAGTGAGCATAATATCATAAGCTTTGGGTTGACGATGAAAAAGGACAAGAAATAATCCAGAGTAAGAATAATTAACTGAGAGAAAACCAACTTCAGGTGGGGGAGTAGCAGTATTAGTTAGAGAGCATATTACAGCGGTGCAGAGGGAGGACAATTCAGAGGGGTCGTGTAACGAGTCACTGTGGGTGGAGCTCAGAAACAGGAAGGGCGCAGTCACTATGTTGGGGATATACTACAGGCCCCCCAACAGCCCAAGGGAAGTGGAAGAACGGATATGTCAGGAGATAATGGATAGGTGCAGGAAAAATAGGGTTGTTGTAGTGGGAGACTTCAATTTCCCTGGTATAGACTGGAAATCGCGTAGGGCTGGGAGTCTGAATGGGGAGGCATTTGTAAAATGCGTACAGGAAGGTTCTTTGGAACAATATGTAGATAGTCCGACTAGAGAGGGGCTATACTGGACCTAGTACTGGGGAATGAGTCCGGTCAGGTCTTCAAAGTTTTGGTAGGGGAACATGTGGCAAATAGTGAACACAATTCTGTTAGCTTTAGGATAGTGATGGAAAAGGATGAGTGGTGTCCCAAGGATAAGGTGTTGGATTGGGGCAAGGCTAATTTTAGTGGGATTAGGCAGAAATTGGCAGCTGTTGGTTGGGAGAGGCTGTTTGAGGGTAAATCCACATCTGGCATGTGGGAGTCTTTTAAGGGCTGCAGGATAGGCATGTGCCTGTAAAAAAGGATAGGAAGGGTAGGATTCAAGAACCGTGGATAAACGGAGGGAGCTCTGGAGGAATACAAAGAAAGTAGGAAAGAACTCAAACGAGGAATTAGAAGGGCAAAAAGGGGTCACGAAATGTCCTTGGCAGACAGGATTAAGGAGAATCCCAAGGCATTTTATTCATACGTTAGGAACAAAAGGGTTGTCAGGGAAAAAATCGGACCTCTCAGGGACAAAAGTGAGGAATTATGCTTAGAGCCCAAAGAAGTAGGGGAGATCCTAAATGAATACTTTGCGTCCGTATTCACAAAGGAGAGGGATGTTGACTGGGAGTGTCTCGGAGGGGAGTGTTGACCCGTTAGAGAAAATCTCCATTACAAGGGAGGAAGTGTTAGGTTTTTTAGGGAATATAAAGACTGACAAATCCCCAGGGCCTGATGGAATCTATCCAAGGCTGCTCAGGGAGACGAGAGATGAAATCGCTGGGCCTCTGACGCAAATCTTTGTCTCGTCACTGGACACAGGCGAGGTCCCAGAGGATTGGAGGATAGCTAATGTGGTCCCGTTATTTAAGAAGGGTAGGAAGGATAACCCGGGAAATTATAGGCCGGTGAGCTTGACGTCCGTGGTAGGGAAATTGTTGGAGAGGATCCTTAGAGATAGGATGTATGCGCATTTAGAAAGGAATAAACCCATTAACGATAGTCAGCATGGTTTTGTGAGAGGGAGGTCATGCCTCACTAAGCTGGTGGAGTTTTTTGAAGAAGTGACTAGAATGGTTGACGAGGGAAGGGCCGTGGATGTCGTCTATATGGACTTTAGTAAGGCGTTTGATAAAGTCCCTCATGGTAGGTTGGTGCAAAAGGTTGGATCTCATGGGATAAAGGGGGAGGTGGCTAGATGGGTGGAGAACTGGCTTGGTCACAGAAGACAAAGGGTGGTAGTGGAAGGGTCTTTTTCCAGCTGGATGCCTGTGACTAGTGGTGTTCCGCAGGGCTCTGTATTGGGACCTCTGCTGTTTGTGATTTATATAAACGATCTGGAAGAAGGTGTAACTGGGGTGATCAGTAAGTTTGCGGACGACACGAAAATGGCTGGACTTGCAGATAGTGAGGAACATTGTCAGAGGCTACAGAAGGATATAGATAGGCTGGAAATTTGGGCAAAGAAATGGCAGATGGAGTTCAATCCAGATAAATGCGAAGTGATGCATTTTGGTAGAACTAATGTACAGGGGAGCTATACATTAAATGGCAGAACCATAAAGGGTGTAGATACGCAGAGGGACCTGGGTATGCAAGTGCACAGATCCTTGAAGGTGACGTCACAGGTGGAGAAGGTAGTGAATAAGGCATATGGCATGCTTGCCTTTACAGGACGGGGCATAGAGTATAAAAGTTGGGGTCTGATATTGCGGTTGTATAGAACGTTGGTTCGGCCGCATTTGGAATACTGCGCCCAGTTCTGGTCGCCACACTACCGGAAGGACATGGAGGCTTTAGAGAGAGTACAGAGGAGGTTTATCAGGATGTTGCCTGGTATGGAAGGGCTTAGTTATGAGGAGAGATTGGGCAAACTGGGGTTGTTCTCACTGGAAAGACGGAGGATAAGGGGTGACCTAATAGGGGTGTATAAAATTATGAAAGGCATAGATAGGGTGAACGCTGGGAAGCTTTTTCCCAGGTCGGTGGTGATGTTCACGAGGGGTCATAGGTTCAAGGTGAGGGGCGGGAGGTTTAACACGGATATCAGAAGGACGTATTTTACGCAGAGGGTGGTGGGGGCCTGGAATGCGCTGCCGGGCAAGGTGGTGGAGCAGACACACTGGGAATGTTTAAGACTTATCGAGATAGCCACATGAACGGAGTGGGAATGGAGGGATACAAAAGAATGGTCTAGTTTGGACCAGGGAGCGACGCGGGCTTGGAAGGCCGAAGGGCCTGTTCCTGTGCTGTATTGTTCTTTGTTCTTTGTTCAGTGGAGTAGGAATAGATCTGGTCCAGATCAATTGGAATCATCTGGCAGACGAAAAGATATCTGAACAATAGGCTGCCTTTAGAGAAGAGATAGTTTAGGCACAGATAAGGTATATTCCCACAAAGTGGAAAGACAGAACAAACAAATCCAAAGCCCCCTGGATGACAAAATAAAGATTAAGATGAAGAAGAAAGAGTGTGCTTATGAAAGATGTCAGGTAGATAACACAATTGAGAATCAGCCTAAAAGTTGAAGGTTCAGGGTGGAATTGAAAAAGCAAATAAGAGAAGCAAAGACACAATGTGAAAATAAATTGGCAGCTAACATAAAAGAGAATACAAAAGTCTTCTGTCGGTATATGAATAGTAAAATGGGGGCGAAAGGAGGAGCAACGCTGCTTAAAAAACATATAGGAGATTTATGAATGGAAACGGGGGTATGGCTGAGGTATGAAGCAAATACTTTGCATCTGTCTTTGCAATCTTCTATGTTAGGGGTTGTGGGTTTTACAAAGAAAGAAATTATGTGGGTCAGAGACATGGATTCAAAATAACAACAGCAGATTCATTAAAAAGCTGTTCTCTGCTCTGCACAGAGTACAAAACTGAAAATGAAACGGCAACCTGCAACACCCTAATGACATCAACCATCAAATCATGTGATCAGCTCTTAAAGCAACCTGCAATCCTTCTAAATATATAACAACCCTCCCCCTTTACTTCTGTGGTCATAACAACAAATTATTTTAATGTTATACATAGGATCAAAAATTCTTTCAACACGGTACTATACATCATTAATCACTATACGCATAAGAAAGTTGATCAGGAAGATGTCTATTGATCTTTGGTTGTATATGATGTCCTGGAATTTGACAGTGATTTGTAACTTCAGTAGACACATTTTCTCTTGAAACTAATTCTACATCATTCTTACTCAGTATACTAGCAGAGACACAATCATCAGGCAATTCAGATTCAACTAAATCTTCCATAGTAGTACTCACAACACTAGAAACTTTAAAAATTTGGTACTTCTAGAGATGTTTGTAATATATATAAATGATTTGGAGGAAAATGTAACTGGATTGATTAGTAGGTTTGCGGACGACACGAAGGTTGGTGGATTTGCGGATAGCGATGAGGACCATCAGAGGATACAGCAGGATATAGATCAGTTGGAGACTTGGGCGGAGAGATGGCAGATGGAGTTTAATCTGGACAAATATGAGGTAATGCATTTTGGAAGGTCTAATACAGATAGGAGATGTACAGTAAATGGCAGAACCCTTAAGAGTATTGATAGGCAAAGGGATCTGGGTGTACAGATACACAGGTCACTGAAAGTGGCAATGCAGGTGGAGAAGGTAGTCAAGAAGGCATACAGCATGCTTGCCTTCATCGGCCAGGATATTGAGTTTAAAAATTGGCAAATCATGTTGCAGCTTTATAGAACCTTAGTTAGGCCACACTTGGAATATAGTGTTCAATTCTGGTCACCACACTACCAGAAGGATGTGGAGGCTTTGGAGGGGGTACAGAAAAGATTTACCAGGATGTTGCCTGGTATGGAGGGCATTAGCTATGAGGAGAGGTTGGAGAAACTTGTTTGTTTTCACTGGAGCAACGCAGGTTGAGGGGAAACCTGATAGAAGTCTACAAGATTATGAGTGGCATGGACAGAGTGGATAGTCAGAAGCTTTTTCCCAGGATGGAAGAGTCAATTACTAGGGGCATAAGTTTAAGGTGCGAGGGGCAAGGTTTAAAGGGAATGTACGAGGCAGATTTTTTACACAGAGTAGTGTGTGCCTGGAACTTGTTACCGGGGAGGTAGTGGAAGCGGATATGGTAGTGACTTTTAAGGGGCATCTTGACAAGTACATGAATAGGTTGGGAATAGAGGGATATGGTCCCCGGAAGGGTAGGGGATTTTAGTTAAGTCGGGCAGCATGGTCGGTGCAGGCTTGGAGGGCCAAAGGACCTGTTCCTGTGCTGTAATTTTCTTTGTTCTTTGTTCTTTGTTGTTTGATTCTGAGAAATCATTTTGAGATTACAACGTCACCAAACTAGTTCATCTTCAGTTTGAATCATGTAAGAAATTGGACATGTTTTGACATGTTTTGAAAATGGACAGATATCCATTTCTCACTTATAGCATAATTACATGCTAACTTGTTGAAATGAGTGTTGTTTTTTACCCTCATGTCTCATCTAGCAAATTGAGATTGTTGTTGACGCTCTACTACCTCTGAAGTTTCTGGAGGTAATAACAAATCAAACATAGTTCTCAACTCTCTCTTTAAGAATAGTAATGCAGGTGAACTTTGGATTGTTGCATGAATAGTGTTTCTATAAGATAACTAAGCTATTCACACAACATGATTATGATGCTTGTGCTCTTGAAGCTGTTAAAGAATGTTTCAAGGATTATATGAATCTTTCTGCTGAATATTGCTTTGGCCTCAACTGGAATATTGTATCCAGTTCTGGGCACCACACCTCAGGAAAGATGTGAAGGCATTAGAGAAAGTGCTGAACAGATTCAAGAGAATGGTTCTAGGGATGAGGCTGTTCAGTTATATAGATTCATTGGAGAAGTTTGGACTATTTTCCTTGGAGAAGAGATGGGTGAGAGGAGATGTTATAGAGGCATTCAAAGACATGAAACAGAGTAGATATGGAGAAATCGCTCCTATTGGTGGAAGGATTGAGAACCAGAGGTCACAGATTTTAGGTAATTGGTAAAGGAAGCGATGGCAACATGAGGAAAAACTTCTCTGTGCAGTGAATAGTTAGGATCTGAAATGAATTGCTTAAGGATGTGGTGGAAGCAGAATAAATTGAGGCATTCAAAAGGGAATCCAACTGAAATAACTCCCACGAGGCCGGTGTCCCATCACCAAATCCAGATTTATTTACAACTGCTGTACTTCACAGTACAGAGTATCCTGAAACTTAGAAACCCTACAGCACAGAAAGAGGCCATTCGGCCCATCGAGTCTGCACCGACCACAATCCCACCCAGGCCCCACCCCCATATCCCTACATATTTACCCACTAATCCCTCTAACCTATGCATCCCAGGACACTAAGGGCAATTTTAGCATGGCCAATCAACCTAACCCGCACATCGTTGGACTGTGGGAGGAAACCGGAGCACCCGGAGGAAACCCATGCAGACACGAGGAGAATGTGCAAACTCCACACAGACAGTGACCCAAGCCAGGAATCGAACCCAGGTCCCTGGAGCTGTGAAGCAGCAGTGCTAACCACTGTGCTACCGTGCCGCCCACGTGCTGGTAATGCCCTGAGTGCTGGTAATCCTGACATTCCACATTATATACCTTTGCAGGGCTCCTGGATCGGATAGCCTTAACTGCCTCAATCAGGGAGCTCATATTCTAACAGGTTCACCTCATAAAAGTCAGTGCACCAACTGTTATCTGAAAAGAATGTGCAGGATTACAGAGAGAAGGTGGAAGAATGGCATGAGGTGAATTGTTTATTCAGAGAGCCAGTGCAAACATGATGGGCTGAATAGTCTCCTGTGCTATAACAATTCTGTGAAATTATAAGAATCAAACATGGATTTCACAGGCCAATTCACAATATGATAGTTTTGTGGTGAGTTACCCAATCTCTTCTTTGCGTAGACCATAATTAACTTCCTAAAGTTGAGTTAGGTGAACATAAAAACAAAGTTTGTCACGCATTGATACACAGTTAAAATTCTGATCCTCATTCAAGCAATGGGGTGATGGATACAATGAGACTGCAACAATCTCATGACACAAGTGAGACTGTTAAAGCACCTCAGAGATAAACATTTAAACACAAAGAATCAATCTATGATCATGCCAAACCCAAAGCAAATAAGGTTGATGTAAATCTAATAACTGTGTGCTGAAACTATCAATACTGCTCTGAAGAAACTACAAATGAAAGAAGTTTGAACTTTGAGTCCAGCTAAAGGAGGACTATAACAAGATCCAAGTTAGGAACTAAGAGATACATCTGAACACATCTACCAGATAGCTTACATAAAACGAGACTTCCAAGTTTGAGAATCAATTGAATCTGATGTGACTGTAGTTGGTAGCTGTAGCCCAGTGCATAATATTCTCACCTCTGAACTGTGGGTTTGTGTTCCCACTCCAGACACTTTAACACAAAAATCTGGGCTGACATTCTCATACAGTACTGAAGGAGTGCTGCACAGTTGGCAGGTGCTGTCTTTCAGATGAGATGTTAATCAGTTAGCCATAAAAATCCCATGATATTATTTCGAAGGAGAGTTATCTAAGGTGTCTTGGCTGATGCTTATCCATCAATCTATATCTCTAAAACAGATTACCTGCTCGTTATCACAACCTCAATTGTGGGAGCTTGCTGGTTGAAAATTGGCTGCCAGGTTTCCTATACTACAACAGTGGCTACACTTTGAAAGCATTTGTTGGCTGCAAAACACTTTGGGATATGCTGAGGTGATGAAAGGTGCTATATGAATACAAGTCTTACTTATTTTTAATGGTTCATTGAACATTGTCATGGCTGCAACAAGTGCTCAAATAGAATCGGTCTTCAATCCCCACTTTAATAAACACTGCAGATATTCAAGTGAACCTTGTCCATAGTAATAGGAATAAACCCAGTCACACAACAGGGTGTCACAATCATTGCATGTGTGAGCGTTATGTCAGAGGCAAGCACTGTGATACATGATATTCACAGCAGACCACAGCGGAATTTTAAAAAAAAGAATAAGAAGAATATTCCTGGGGGGGGACGAGGTGCTTGGGGCTCAGGAGCTGGAAGCATACAGTGTGCCGGGGGTGGAAAATCTGGGGGTGATTTGGGGGAATATGCTAGATGGAGTTCAACACTCACCTTGCTGCCTGGATGAGGTCATTGGCCTTTTTGCGGCACTGCTTCCCTGTTCTGGTGGCCAGTGCCATGGCACTAACAGATGTGGCAATTGTCTCCCAGGATGCTTTACCATCACCTCCCCTTGGTCTGTGTCCTGCTGGGGGGAACAGAGTCCCAAAGCTTTTAGGTGGACCAGCTATTGCCTGTCTTGCATGGTTCCCAGGCCAACACTGCAAGGGTGGCATCCGTGATGGAAAGCCCGGGGCAGGGAATCCTCACCATGAGTGGCAAGCTTCAAGCGATGGCCAAGTCACAGCGGGCCACAGCTGAGTCCCAGAGGGCCGCGGCTGAGGGACTCAACAGGGTTCTTGAGGTTCTGCGGCCCATAGCTGAGAGGCTCGAGAGCTTGCAGAACACCCAGCGGGACAGCGCTGAGACACAGCGGGCTACGGCAGCAACCCTTAAGAATGTGGCCCAGTCAGAGAGGGTCATGGCTGAGGGGCTGCAGACCATGGCCCAGTCTCAGAAGGCACTTGCTGCTGCCATTGACAGGTGGCCCCCAACTCAGATGGCCATCACAGAGGGCTCAACCACCATGGGTAGAACGCAAGTGGCCCTCCAGGACTGGCAGGGCCAGGTGACACCGGAGCTTCCAGAGCTCACTGCAGAAGCACCGCTATCCCATGGCACCCAGGGGCCCACAGGAACCCCGAGGGAGGAGGAAGGGCTCAAGCCCACACCAGGGCATTCCAGCCAGGAGACTGTGGCTGTGACGACACCTTCTGACTTCCCCTTCCTGAGACTGGGGCATCTCAGGGGCAGCAGCATGAAGAGGGTGTCATGGATACATCCCAGACACCTGGATGCCGGCCAGAACCCTCAAGGTCCAGGCCTTCCAGCAGGACACCCACTAAGGGCATCACAGGCCACAGGGCATGGTAAGCAGCTGGCCTCCTCCACCTCTAATGTATATCCTGATGGAACACCAAGACATAGTGGTAGGTCACATAAGGTTAAGAAGTTGTAGCAGCACTAAGATGGCACAGATGAAGAGCTTCACCAGGTAGATAGATGTTTAAGCACTTTAACATTTCCTGTTCACGTTTTTATGCTAGCACTTGTTAATAAGACACTTTTATTGTCAGCAATAAATGTTTTTTCACCACCCATCTGTGACTAATTTACCTCGAACGGGAATGCTCTTACCCTGACGAGGGACCTTTCATGCTGATGTCAGTGGGGAGGCCCCTCAATGCTGTGTCACTGAGAAAATGAAGGCACTCAAATAAATCACTGGCTGCAGTGGGTGGCAAGCATTGGCAGCAACTCAGAGCATCTGGTATGGCATCCCCAGAACCCACGAGAAATTCCCTCCCCACCCGCCCCGGGGCCCTGTATGGGGGTTCACTGATGCGTTACCCACTACACAGATGTCAGGTGCCAACATGCATGCAGAGCTCAGGTAGGAGTCAGACTAGTTTGTACCAGTGCATCATCATAATGGTGCTTAGCGAGTCATCATCATTCTCCTGTTTGTCAAAAAAACTCGCTAACATAGCGTACCCAGGCCCACCACTCTGGTGTTACAATGTTGCAGGAGATAGTAGAACTTGGGGGAGGGCAGAATGGAACCCACGTGTCCCTCGCCATGGTCGCATCCTTGCTGTCAACCCTCCAGTGCCTGGGTGGCTCAGCATTTTCGTCCTCTTCCTCTTCTTCCTCCGCCTCCTGTTGGGCAGCCTGCTCCCCAGCGACGCCCGGCTGGTCAACCTCCATGTCCTCCTCCACCAGAAGGTCTCCTCGCTGCTGCACCGGGTTGTGAAGGGCACAGCACACCATCACAATGCGGGAAGAAATCAGGGGGCTATATTGTAGTGCCCCGCCAGAGCAGTCCAGGCACCTGAACCGCATTTTGAGGAGCCTTATGCACCACTCCACTATTGAGTGGGTGGCAATGTGAACCTCATTATATCGGGTCTCCGCATCAGTCTCAGGCCTCTGCAAAGGCATCATCAGCCAAGTCCGAAGTGGGAAGCCATGTTCCCCACAAACCATCCCTACACCCTGGGCTCCTCCCCAAAGACCTCTGGGATAACTAGGGTCCTGAAGATGAAGCTGTCATGCATGCTGCCGGGATGGCTGGTGCAGACGTGCATGATATTCACCTTATGGTCACACACCAATTGCATATTTCACGCCCGAAAACGGGTGTAAAGTGATGGTGAAATTCCGCATCTGGTGTCATTGTGTAGGAATCACAAAAAGTTAACATTGAGGTATATAATCTATCATCAAATGCTCCTTGGGGAAGAAAGTTTCAATCTCCTTACCACCCTTTGTGTGAAATCTATTTCACTGCTGAAAGGTTTAACTCTAATCTTCAGAGAATGGCCCATAACTTCAATTACCCAGGTCCAATTGTCTTATAGCAATCATTACCCAATAAAAGAAAGAATTAAAACCACTTCTAATTTCTGGCTAACTATTGTACACTGAAATCTATTTCTCAATGTTTTGCCTTTAACTTAATCTATCAATATTTCTTTGTAATTTTTTGCTCCATTTACACTGTTAACAATGGCACCTATCCTCTTGTCCTATTGAATTTGTGGCTTTCTATCCCATTGTCTAAGACATTAATAAATATGGTGATTGATGAGACCTCCCAGATTCTTGCCAGACACCACGGGGGCGATTCTCCCAAAATAATTCTTAGTGCTGCATTTGCGGGAAACCTGGTATAAATCATAATTGCTTTTTCAGTGGGAGTTCAGACTTGAATCTCTTACATTCTGTGCACTGCAGAGGTCACAATGGTGAATATCATTAAAAGCTCGGGGGGCATGGCCCATTCACGCCGGAGTCTGACAGTTCCGGGCCTCTGCGCATGTGCAGTAGCCCTGATTTGTCAGCCTCTGGTTTGCTGGCCAGCTTGATGGCTGGTCAGCCCAGGACCACCACAGTGCTGCCCCTCCAGCCCCCCCCCCCCTCGCCGCCCTCCCACAGCTCGATCGCGGCCCCCACAAGCATTCCCGGGCCAGCCCTGACCCTCCCCCCCCATGCAGGTGCATCTCAATCTCCAGCACCACCCCCAACAGTGACGATCTCCCCACCGCCCCCCACTCAGCAGGCCCCCCCCACCGGGAGGCAGATCCCCGATCCAACGGGAGGCAGACCCCCCCAGCCTGCCCTGATCACTGGCTTCCCTCCAGTCCTGACTGGATCCCAATGCAGAATGGCAGTGGGACCTCCACCGATCGCCCCCAAGCCCTGCCCCCTAGGCCCCACCCCCAGGCCCTGCCCCATTGGTGCGTTGGGAGCACATGCATGAATCCTAATCGCACTCGCGCGATTCTCCTGGCTTGACCTGCCAAAAAATTAGCGGGTCAGGATGGGAGAATCGTGGCTCATGGGCGGGATATTCCGGTCTCGTTTGCCCCAAAACCGGAAAATCCTGCCTGAGGTAAACAAACCTTTGCATGGCCCGTCCCCCCACAATTCCCCTAGCGAGTGGGATGGGAAAATTCCTCCCCAGTAGTCATATTCTATCAATTAGTGTACCTGCCCATTATCCCGACTCTCTATCTCCTGCCACTCAATCAATTTCCTAACAAGATTCATACTTCATCTTCAATTGTATGAGTTTCAACTTCAGATAATAGTCTCTTAAGTGGACTTTATCAAATCAGTCCATAAAGTTAACACCCACAAAGATTCCCCTGTTTATTACATTCAAAAAATTCAATAAGATTAGTGAAGTATCTCTTTTTCCTTATGCTTCTCTCTGATAGATTTTCAAGGTCTTTGGTGCTATTGTTAAATATAGGGACGGAGTTTTCCACACCATTTTTGGGGAGCATGAACAGCAGAGGGGGCGGAGATCAAATGGAAGACCCAAAACAGCCTGTAAAAGTCAAGAACCCCATTTACATTGTCCCCCCACATTGGACTGTCCATTCACGCCGATGTGAATGAGAACAGGTCCATTATGTCATGCACCTGCCAGGGAAGTGCCAGGCAGGGGGTGTTCCATGGGGAGGTGCGGGCAGTTGGAGAGAAATCCATGCTGGCCATCCAGGGGGTTCCGTGCAGGGGCAGGGGAGTGGGGTGAGGGGGGGAGTTCTGTGTCTGTGGGAGGTTAGGGGTTCTATATCTATCGGGTGTTTCTTTTTTTTTCTTTTTTTACACTAGGGTGTCCTTTGATCTATCAAAACCATAAGTTACTGGTTGGGTGGGGTCAATCAGAACCTGCTCCGCCAATATGACATGATGGGACCTGCCCCTTCCATTTTTGACAACATGTTAAAAATCTGCCTGGAAAGCCGGCAGTGCAGCAATTTGACACTTTGCCAAAAAATGGTATAATTCACCCATAGGCTTTGGTAATTTCCCACAACAAATATTGGACCAACCGGCCGATAATCCCCTTCATTTTCACTCTTAACTTTCTTAAATTGCAGAGTGACAGGTGCAGTTTTCCAATCCAAACATTAGTTCCCAAACCAAGAGAACTTTGGAAGAGTATAAAGCAGAAAATGTTGGAAGTATTCAGCAGGTCTGGCAACAGTGTTGACTCGCAGAATTTTTCCTTCTTGAGAATAAGTGAGAAGGCGGGTGGATTCCGCAGTATTTTCCATTGGGTGGCATGGTGGGAATTTGCACCCGATCTCATGCTCCTTTGCTTATTAGTTATGCATAGGTGAGATTCTCTTAAATCATCTGGTGGGTCAAGGAACTGATTCGCCCATTCCGCTGTCTCCTAATGGGGTTGAAGGTCCAGATATCATATTTAAACTCTACCCTCACTCTCTCAAACCCATCTTGGAGAAGAATATATTTGGAAATGGCTTTGATAAAGAGAGTTGCTCTGAAGTTCAACAATGGCTCACTAGCCTTGGAGAGGTAACTGCAATTGCCTCTCCAAATGAGAAGGCTGCCTTCATTGGTAATTATGATATGGCAATGCCTGCGTTGGACTGGGATAAGCACAGTAAGAAGTCTCACAACACCAGGTTAAAGTCCAACAGGTTTATTTGGCAGCACAAGTTTTCGGAGCGCTGCTCCTTCATCAGGTGAGTGAGGACTTGTGTTCTCAAACAGGGCATATACGGACACAAACTCAATTTACAAGAGAATGGTTGGAATACGAGTCTTTACAGGTAATCAAGTCTCAAAGTTACAGACAATGCGAGTGGAGAGAGGGCCAAGCACAAGTTAAAGAGGTGTGTATTGTCTCCAGCCAGGACAGTTAGTGAGATTTTGCAAGCCCAGGCAAGTTGTGGGGGTTACAGATAGTGTGACATGAACCCAAGATCCCGGTTGAGGCCGTCCTCATCTGTGCGGAACTTGGCTATCAGTTTCTGCTCAGCGACTCTGCATTGTCGCGTGTCGTGAAGACCATGTTGGAGAAGGCTTACCCGAAGATCAGAGGCTGAATGCCTGTGACTGCTGAAGTATTCCCCGACTGGAAGGGAACACTCCTGCCTGGTGATTGTCGAGCAGTGTTCATTCATCCATTGTCGTAGCGTCTGCATGGTCTCCCCAATGTACAATGCCTCAGGACATCCTTTCCTGCAGCATATCAGGTAGACAACATTGGCCGAGTCGCAAGAGTATGTACCGTGTACCTGGTGGATGGTGTTCTTATGTGAGATGATGGCATCCGTGTCGATGATCTGGCATGCCTTGCAGAGGTTGCTGTGGCAGGGCTGTGTGGTGTCATGGTCACTGTTCTCCTGAAGGCTGGGTAGTTTGCTGCAGACAATGGTCCGTTTGAGGTTGTAAAGACTGTAAAGACTTGCATTCCAACCATTATCTTATAAATTGAGTTTGTGTCTCTATATGCCCTGTTTGTGAACACAAGTCCTCACTCACCTGATGAAGGAGCAGCGCTCCAAAAGCTTGTGCTGTCAAATAAACCTGTTGGACTTTAACCTGGTGTTGTGAGGCTTCTTACTGTTCATTGGTAATTGTCATGGATTTGCCTGGTAACAACAGGACTGGAATTAACAAAGAGAATGATGGGATGTAACCTACCTAGCAACAAGGGAGAATCTGCCTGGTAACAGCAAAGGCCCACATTCGAATGGGCTGATGAGATGCATCCTTTTCCCAGTAATGAGATTAGCAGATGTTAGCAGACAAAGGGTAAGATCAGATGTAAACAGCCTTATCATCATGGAATCAGCTTACAAAGATGACTGAGAGACCAGGGAGTCATACAAGTGCTAATTTTTGAGAGTCAGAAATGAAAGATACACACAATCAGGACTATAATTCTATAGGACACATAAACACCAGAGTAATTCAAAGTTTGATATCCCCGATACCTGAACTCAGTAAGACTTCCCCATTCCTCAAACAACAACTACAAATCCATAAGTTAAATCCAGCCTACAGTACCAGGAGGATAGTCCAGTCTGGACAAATTTAGGAGAGACAGACAGAATCAAAGAGAGCCATAGGTACAATCGTCAACTCCTACAGAAGCAGACAGGCCAGTTTAATTTCTGACCGAAAGGGCAGTTTAACATCTCACAGGAATGCCAGGGTAACAGCTAACAGCAGAAGTCCTTTGTAAAGTCTTACAACCAAATTAATGCAGAAACCTTCATAAAGGCAGTTTACCTATCTTCGCAGAATCAGGCAAAGTCACTTTCCAGACTGGACTATCCTCCTGGTACTGTATGGTAACTATAGGCTGGATTTAACTTATGGATTTGTTTAAGGTAGTTGTTGTTTGAGGAATGGGGAAGTCTTTTTCTCAATCGGATCACTGCCATCAAAAAGGCAGTCTTGACTGCAGGGTCCATTACTCAATTCTCCGTCTCCCTGGTGAATGACAGATGCAAGAGATTACTGGAAAAATATAGGAAACCTCCCACTTGAAAGCAGAAAGCCAATGTCATGCCCCAGAGCTGCATCTGCACTCCTAACTTTCCACTGATAAAGCCTTGCAGCTGAGGTTCACACTGACATCTGGACACGCCAACCTTGATACTTTACATCTCAATCCTACAGAACTTGTGAGACCTTTGGACACATTATGAAATGTGTAATCTTACCAAAAGATCACCTGCAATTTATTATTTTGTTTGCTGATCAACCTTCATTTGTACATCAGCAATGGCTGGGTTTCCTTTGGCCCGTGATCCAAGCTAATTGGATGAAGCACATTAGAGGGTTCATTGATGATCTGACACATATGCAGCAGCTGTGCTTCCAAGGCTCGAGCTTGCATTTACATTCTCACATACCTCTCTGTTGAAACTCAAATGGAGTGACTGTGATGTGAAGCTACGAACTCCTGCAGCATCTCTTTAAAGTGCAAAAAAGAGGCAATGGCTCCAGTGAAGCCCCCTCACGAAAATGTTCCATTTTTGTCTCAGCTCCATTTCAATGATTTGAGTACAAGCAATTGAGGCTACCCCTGAAATGGGTTCCCGAATGCATCCCTGGGCTCTTCCCACACAGACTCGGACTCTTCCCATCTAGATTCTTCTCCACTTTTGATTTGTTACTGTGCCATTACTTCACATTGCCAAGATGGTGGTGCTCAGATTATACTATGAGACCAATTTCGGACCTCTGTCCATGCCTGTTACTGTCCCTCCAATCTTCCTGGAATCCCATAGTGTGCAGGTAGAGATGCTTTCCATTATTCTCCAGTTTCTCCCAATAATCCTAAATCCTATAGGCATTGTGGTCGACATTCCAACCCCCCTTCCTGAACCCATAACTGTCAATGTCCCAGTATCAACTGTAGACCTCACCCCTTCCCATCACAAGTCTGTGCGCACGGTCACATACAGAGGAGAATTCACCTCTCCCAGGAAAGTTTGAATAACACCCACTGTATTACTTTTTTCTCCCACTATAGGCTGCAGATGTCTCCCCTAATCCTGGCCATCCCATCTTCAGCCCAGCAGCAAACCAGTAAAAGCTATGGCCAGCAACATGACTATGCCCTATATGCGAATCTGTCCCTTATCCCAATTCAGAACACAGACTTTGTCCTTCCCCAAAGCAAGACGACGATGTGTGAGTCATGCATTGCCCTATAGGCAATATCATTATCACAAAAGAGGTAGTGTTGGGCAAGCTAATGGGGCTAAAGGTAGACAAGGAGAATTTAGCATGGCCAATGCACCTCACCAGCACGTCTTTCAGACTGTGGGAGAAAACCGGAGCACCCGGAGGAAACCCACGCAGATACGGGGAAAAGGTGAAGATTCTGCAGACAGTGACACAAGCTGGGAATCAAACCCGAGTCTCTTGTGCTGTGAGGCAGCAGTGTTAACCACTGTATCACCCCTCTCGCTGTAGCTAGCTGTCACTCACTTTCTGGGCTCACATATAAAGAAAGGCCAATTATCCCAGGAAATGGAAGGCGACCAGCACCTTCACAGTCGTCAATCCCCTCCAGAGATAAGAGACGGAAAAATGAAACAAAAAGTATCCTATTAGACTCATTCACTGTTCTCCTGAAGACTGGGTAGTTTGCTGTGGACAATGGTCTGTTTGAGGTTGTGCGGTTGTTTGAAGGCAAGAAGTGGAGGTGTGGAGATGCTTACACTAGATACATCGATGACATTTTCTTCCTTTGGACTCATGGTGAACAATCATTGAAACAACGATATGATGACATCAACAAGTTCCATCCCACCATCAGACTCACCATGGTCTACTCTCCGGAATCGGTTGCATTCTTGGACACGCGCATCTCCATCAAGGACGGTCACCTCAGCACTTCACTGTATCGCAAGCCCACGGATAACCTCACGATGCTCCACTTCTCCAGCTTCCACCGTAAACACGTTAAAGAAGCCATCCCCTACGGACAAGCCCTCCGTATACACAGGATCTGCTCAGATGAGGAGGATCGCAACAGACACGTACAGACACTGAAAGATGCCCTCGTAAGAACAGGATATGGCGCTCAACTCATCAATCGACAGTTCCGACGTGCCACAGCGAAAAACCGCACTGACCTCCTCAGAAGACAAACACGGGACACGGCGGACAGAGTACCCTTCGTCGTCCAGTACTTCCCCTGAGCGGAGAAGCTACGACATCTTCTCTGGAGCCTTCAACATGTCATTGGTGAAGACGAACATCTCGCCAAGGCAATCACCAGGCAAGAGTGTTCCCTTCCAGTCGGGGAACACTTCAGCAGTCACGGGCATTCAGCCTCTGATCTTCGGGTAAGCGTTCTCCAAGGCTGCCTTCACGACACACGACAACGCAGAATCGCTGAGCAGAAACTGATAGCCAAGTTCTGCACACATTAGGACAGCCTCAATCAGGATCTTGGGTTCATGTCACACTATCTGTAACCCCCACGGCTTGCCTGAGCTTGCTGGAGACAATACACACCTCTTTAACTTGTGCTTGGCCCTCTCTCCACTCACATTGTCTGTACCTTTAAGACTAGCTCAGAGGAACAGAGGGATCTTGGGGTAATTATTCACAAATGCCTGAAATCGGCAAAGCACGTGAACAGGATAGTTAAGAAGGCATATGGGACACTTGCTTTCATCAGTCATGGTATAGAGTATAAGAGCAAGGAGGTAATTTTGGAGTTGTACAGATCGTTGGTTAGGCCGTCGCTGGAGTACTGTGTGCAGGTTCTAGTCACCTCACTATAGGAAGGATGTGATGGCACTCGAGGGGATACAGAGGAGGTTCATCAGGATGTTGCCTGGGATGGAGCATTTGAGCTATGAGGAGAGACTAGATAGGCTTGGATTTTTTTATTTAGAGCAGAGAAGACTAAGCGGGGGACATGATTGAGGTGTATAAGATTATGAGGGGTATGGTGAGGATGAGTAGGGAGCAGCTGTTCTCCTTGATTGAGGGGTCAATCACGAGGGTGCATAGTTTTAGAGTAAGGGGCAGCTGCTTCAGAGAGGATTTGAGAAAAACTTTTTCACTCAGAGGGTGGTGGGAATCTGGAACACGCTGCCTGGGAAGGTAGTGGAAGCATGAAACCTTACAACCTTTAAAAAATATTTAGATGTGCACTTGAAATATCATAACATTAAAGGATATAGGACAAGTGTAGGAAAATGGGATCGGCGCGCCTTTAGTGGCAGTTATTGTCAGAGCAGACTCGATGAGCTGAAGGGCCTTTTCTGCACTTTGTGCCTCTATGACTCTCTCATCCCACCTTTGCCCATTTTTCCACCTTGCCTCTTTCCTCCTCCTTTCTCCGCTCTTCTTTGTTGCAATGCTGGTCTCCATCTGGGTATTGCACTGCCTGAACCCTCAGGTAACACCCTTTGGACATCAGAGGAAGCCAGTAAGGTGACCAGCCTACACCCCCACCAGTGTAACATTTCACTGGCTTTGGTGAGAACCTTTAGCAGTGCTGCTGAAGGTAGGGTTTCAGTGTTCCAATCATTTTGAAGTCATGAGCAAAGTGAGGGCTGACACCTGTGTGCCACTGATATCCAAACATGTTTTCAGACCTGTCTAAGTTCCCACTGAATAGATTGGGAGGGGTTACATGATTCCGACAAGTAGCATTTTTAAGGAGCATTCATGACATGATAACACATGCATATGGCATTTCTGCCATGGATCCACCATCAGCCTGTCATGAAAGTGGTGAGGGGAAAATTTCAAACTCTTTTCCCGCTGGCAGGTTTCAGATCTTTGGACTCTCCAGATTTTCCACTCCTGCTTGCCATGAAACCCGCTGCAGGCTGGAGGGGAAAATTGCTCCCAACATTTCTCAGTGCCGGATGTGGGAGGTCGTGGAGTCTCCTAGCCTCCCAGAAGTGCATATCTGCGCTGGGTGCATCGAGCTGCGGCTCCTAAGGGACTGAGTTAGGGAACTGGAGCTGCAGCTCGAGGACATTCGTCTGGTCAGGGAAAACGAGGAGGTGATAGATAGGAGTTGGAGGCAGGTGGTCACACCGGGGCCACAAGAAGCAGGCAAGCTGCGTGGGTTTCTCCTCGTGTCTGCGTGGGTTTCCTCCGGGTGCTCCGGTTTCCTCCCACAGTCCAAAAATGTGCGGGTTAGGTTGAGTGGCCAAGCTAAAATTGCCCCTTAGTGTCCTGAGATGCGTAGTTAGAGGGATTAACGGGTAAATATGTAGGGATATGGGGGTAGGGTCTGGGTGGGATTGTGGTTGGTGCAGACTCAATAGGCCAAATGGCCTGTTTCTGCACTGTAGGGTTTCTTTCTTTCTAAGTGGGTCACAGTCAGGAAAGGGAAAAGTCAGGTGGTAGAGAGTACCCCAGTGGTTGTGCCCCTTAAAAATAAGTACTCTTGTTTGAGTACTATTGGGGTGGACAGCCCACCTGGTGGAAGCAGCAGTGGTCGTGCCTCCGGCGCGGAGTCCGGCCTTGTAGCACAGAAGGGTCAGGAAAGGAGGAGGACGGCAGTGGTGATAGGGGACTCTACAGTGAGGGGGTCAGACAGGCGTTTTTGTGGAGGAAGTCGAGAAACGCGGATGGTGCCGGGATCAGGGAGGTTTCTGACTGTATCCAAGAAATCCTGTAGTGGGAGGGAGAGGAGCCAGAGGTCGTGGTGCATACTGGTACCACTGACATAGGCAGGAAAGGGGAAGGGTTCTGAAAAGAGAATATAGGGAGTTAGGTAGGGAGTTAAGAAGAAGGAACGCAAAGGTAGTAATCTCGGGATTGCTGCCTGTGCCACGAGACAGTGAGGGAAGGAACGGAATAAGGTGGAGGATAAATGCGTGGCTGAGGGATTGGAGCAGGGTGATGCGCGTTATCAAACACGAGGCGAGATGCTCGGGAAATAAAGGCTTTTATTTACTGTAATGAAGCAGCCAATAATTATATACACGATCCCAGACTGAGGGGTCCCAGCCAGAGCAGGGACTTTTATACCTCTCCCAGGAGGCGGAGCCCGACTGGGATGTACCACAACACTACAGTACAAAGATGTAACAACCCCACCTTAACCCCAACAGCAACAAGTAGCACAACCCAACAGTAACATATGTACATCCTTGTAGTACTGGCCAGACCCTGGCTCAGTACTATCCAGTGGGAACCAACGATGGTTCACCACATTCACCCCTCCTTTGAGAACAAAGGCCGGCGGGGTACAAAAAAACAGAATAAAGTGTCATCAGTCTATAAGTTCAGACGGTCAGGGGGACCGCACCGTCGTTGTGACCTCCTCAATACCGGCGGTGACACCGGAGTAGGCACTTGCGGTGGCATTCTCCCCAAGGCGGCGTCCAGCTGTTCTTCCACGGACTCACAGGCCGGTTGACCCTGAGGTGACGGTAGTCCATGGGGTCCTGACACGCCCTGCAGTGGCGACCATCCTCTGGACTCAGGCAAGCTGTACACGGGAGTAAAAGGGTTAAGCAATGGTCCCGATGCTGCCCGCGCCGTGTCCGGGGGAGAAACAAGAGTTAAGGGGTTTGTAACAGGGGGTATGGGAGCGACAGGGGTTGCTACATCCCCTGCTGGCGCCAGGTCTCGGATCGAGACCGTGTCTTCTCGCCCGTCAGGGTATGCCACATAGGCATACTGAGGGTTGGCGTGGAGGAGATGGACCTGTTCGACCAACGGGTCGGACTTGCGGGCCCTAACATGTTGCCGCAGGAGGACGGGTCCTGAGTACGTCAACCAAGACGATAATGAGGTCCCCGAGGAAGACTTCCGAGGGAATGAAAACATTCTCTCATGGGGAGTAGCATTTGTTGCCGTACACAGGAGGGAGCGAATAGAATGGAGCGCATCAGGGAGCACCTCTTGCCAACGGGAGACTGGAAGACTTTTTGACTTCAACACCAGTAAGACAGCCTTCCAGACTGTAGCATTCTCACGTTCCACCTGTCCGTTACCCCTAGGGTTGTAGCTCGTGGTCCTACTAGAGGCAATCCCGTATGAGAGCAGGTATTGCCTCAAGTCATCGCTCATGAACGACGAGCCCCTGTCGCTATGAATGTAGCCGGGGTACCCGAACAGGGTAAAGAAATCACGGAATGCCTTGATACCCGTGGCAGCGGATGTATCAGAGCAGGGAAGAACAAAAGGGAACCTAGAGTACTCTAGGTTATGATATTGAGGAAGTACACATTCCGATCTGTTGAGGGAAGGGGGCCCTTAAAATCGACACTCAGTCTCTCGAAGGGACGAGTGGCCTTGACTAAATGTGCCCGGTCAGGTCGGTAAAAGTGCGGTTTGCATTCCGCGCAAACCCGACAGCTTCTTGTTACGGACCTGACGTCCTCCACCGAGTAGGGCAGGTTGCGGGCTTTTATAAAGTGGTAGAGCCGAGTGACCCCAGGATGGCATAGGTCATTATGGAGAGCCTGCAAACGGTCCTCCTGTATACTGGCGCATGTTCCACGCGAGAGGGCATCCGAGGGCTCATTGAGTTTCCCTGGACGGTACATGATGTCGTAGTTATAGGTGGAGAGTTCAATTCTCCACCGCAAGATCTTGTCATTCTTGATCTTGCCCCTCTGCGTGTTATTAAACATGAACGCCATGGACCGCTGGTCCGTGATCAGGGTGAACCGTTTTCCCGCCAAGTAATGGCGCCAGTGCCTGACGGCCTCCACAATGGCCTGGGCCTCCTTTTCCACCGCTGAATGCCGGATTTCAGGGCCTTGGAGGGTGCGGGAAAAAAAGGCGACGGGCCTGCCCGCCTGGTTAAGTGTGGCGGCCAGGGCGAAATCAGATGCATCGCTCTCCATCTGAAAGGGGATGGACTCGTCAACAGCGTGCATCGTAGCTTTCGCGATGTCGGCTTTTAATTTATTGAAGGCCAATCGGGCCTCTGGCGTTAGGGGAAAAATCGTGGACTTAATGAGCGGACGGGCTTTGTCCGCGTAATTGGGAACCCACTGCGCATAATAAGAGAAGAAGCCTAAGCATCTTCTCACTGCTTTTGCACTAGCAGGCAAGGGAAGTTCAGAAAGGGGGCGCATACGGTCTGGATCAGAGCCAATGACCCCGTTTTCCACCACGTATCCTAGGATGGCTAAACGGCACGTACGAAACACACACTTCTCCCTGTTGTAGGTCAAGTTCAGGCGAGATGCAGTGCGTAGGAAATTCAGGAGATTCGTGTCGTGGTCCTGCTGGTCATGGCCGCAGATGGTGACATTATCCAGGTACGGGAAGGTAGCCCGCAGCCCGTTCTGGTCCACCATTCGGTCCATAGCACGCTGGACGACCGAGACCCCATTGGTGACACCAAAGGGAACCCTGAGAAAGTGATACAAGCGACCATCCGCCTCAAAAGCCATGTATTGTCGGTCCTCTGGGCGAATGGGGAGTTGGTGGTAGGCAGACTTGAGGTCTATGGTGGAGAACACCCGGTACTGCGCAATCTGATTGACCATATCAGATATGCGCAGGAGAGGATACGCATCAGCTGCGTATATCGATTAATGGTCTGACTATAGTCAATGACCATCCGGGGTTTGTTCCCGCTCTTGACCACCACGACCTGCGCCCTCCACGGACTAGCGCTGGGTTGTATGATCCTTTCTTTGAGGAGCTGCTGAACCTCAAATCTAATGAAGATCCGATCCTCAGCGCTGTAACGCCTACTTTTAGTCGCGATGGGCTTGCAGCCTGGCACAAGATTCTGGAACAGGGAGGGTGTGGTGATCTTCAGCGTCGAGAGGCTACAGGCGGGGCGCGTTGGGCAATTTGGAGGCTGCTGCTGTTCTCCCACTGCCAGTGAAGGGAGTGGCCCACCGTGCTGTAGGGTTACACTCCTCAAGTGGACCATGAAGTATAGTCCGAGAAGTATTGGCGCGCAAAGGTACGGCAACACTAGGAGCTGGAAACGCTCGTAAACTGTGCCTTGCACCGTCAAAGTTACCACGCAACTCCCTAGCACGGTGACAGACCAGGACCTCGATGCCATAGAGATTGTCTGTTTGGCAGGTTGAATCCAGAGTCCACACCGCTTCACAGTGTCTGGGTGGATAAAGCTCTCAGTGCTCCCGCTGTCAAACAGACAATAAATCAAGTGGTCATTTACCTGGATGTTCATCATAGATTTGTCAAGTCTATGAGGCTTGGCCTGGTCCAGGATGATCGACGCCACCGTTGGTTCATGAGCGCCACTGCAGGCAGCTGAAATCGACGAGGAGGACCCCTGCTGGTCGTTCGCGGTCGGTGCCGACCAACATGGCCACTCCCATAAGTCGCACGTGGGTGTTGGCGCCAAACTCAGCGACCCCGGGTGGTCACACACCTCCGACTCCGTCGACCGTAATGGCGTCGTCCTGGCCTCGCACGTGGACGAACCCCTCGATGATTTCGACGACGAAGAGCCGAGCTCTGAAGAATCGCAGGCCGCACTGCCGTTCCTAGATTTAGATCAGCACACTTTCGAATAGTGCCCTTTCTTACCGCAGGCGGAGCACAACACAGCCTTAGTGGGACACCGTTGCCGAGTATGCTTCGCTCCCCCACAGAAGTAACACAGCGGGCCACCCGGAGCTGCTGCCATCGTCTGGCCCGAGTGTGAGCACACCATTACGCAGCATTTCGAACCCGAGGGACGAGGAGGGATTGGCGACTGCTCCTGCCACGTTGTCTCCACGTGGTCTTCCGGATACAATACTAAGCTTTTGGAGGCCGTCTCCAGCATCTCTGCTAGCTCGATTGCCTGGGTAAGGTCAAGGTTACCTTTCTCTAATAGTTTAAGTCGAATGTACGACGATCCGACTCCCGCCACAAACGCATCTCGGGCGAGGTCGTTCATGCTCTGCTCAGCCGACACAGCTTTGCAGCTACAGCCCCTGGCTAGCTGTAGGAGCTCGTTCGCATATTCCTCCATCGTTTCGCCAGACTGCCGTCGTTGAGTGGCTAAGAGGTAACGAGCGTGTATTTCATTGGGCGGTTTGATGTAACGCTTCTTCAGAAGCTCGAGGGCCTTTGTATAATCGGTGGCCGCACGGATCGCGAGGTAGACAGTGTCGCTTACCCTCGCATGGAGGACCCGGAGTCTGTCATCATCTGTGGTGACCACTGCGGAGGCTGCCAGGTAGTCTTCGAAGCACTTCAGCCATTGGTCGAAGGTGTTAGAGGCGCCCACCGCACGTGGATCTAGTGTAAGGCGTTCCGGCTTCAGGATCTGCTCCATACTCTCTTTTTTCTTCGACGAGAGTTTAACAACAGTAAATAAAATTGATGTGCGTTATCAAACACGAGGCTAGATGCTCGGGAAATAAAGGCTTTTATTTACTGTAATGAAGCAGCCAATAATTATATACACGATCCCAGACTGAGGCGTCCCAGCCAGAGCAGGGACTTTTATACCTCTCCCAGGAGGCGGAGCCCGACTGGGATGTACCACAACACGACAGTACAAAGGTGTAACAACCCCACCCTAACCCCAACAGCAACAAGTAGCACAACCCAACAGTACCATATGTACATCCTTGTAGTACTGGCCAGACCCTGGCTCAGTACTATCCAGTGGGAACCAACGATGGTTCACCACACAGGGGTCAGGGATTCAGGTTCCTGGATCATTGGGACCTCTTTAGGGGCAGGTGCGACCTGTACAAAAAGGACGGGTTTCACTTAAATCCCAAGGGGACCAATATCCTGGCGGGAAGGATTGCTATGTCTACTGGGGAGTGTTTAAACTAAAATGGTTGGGGGGTGGGAATCAAAATGAGGTGACTGGGAGAGAGGAGGTTAGCTTAAAAATAAAAGGGGCTTGTAGACAGTGTCAGAGGGAGGATAGGCAGGTGACGGAGAAGGGGAGTGCTCAGACCGAAGGGTTGAGATGTGTGTATTTTAACGCAAGGAGTGTAGTGAACAAAATGGATGAGCTTGGAGCGTGGATCACTACTTGGAAGTGTGATGTGGTGGCCATTACAGAGACTTGGTTATCTCAGGGACAGGACTGGATACTTCAAGTGCCGGGTTTCAGATGTTTCAGGAGGGACAGGGAAGGAGGCAAAAGAGGTGGGGGAGTGGCACTGTTGATCAGGGATAGTGTCACGGCTGTAGAAAAGATGGATGCCACAGAGGGATTGTCTACGGAATCTCTGTGGGTGGAGGTTCGCAACAGGAAGGGGTCAATAACTTTACTGGGTGTTTTCTATAGGCCGCCCAATAGTAGCAGGGATGTGGAGGAGCAGATTGGGAAGCAGATCCTGGAGAGATGTGATAATAACAGAGTGGTCGTGATGGGAGATTTTAATTTCCCAAATATCGATTGGAATATCCCGAGGGTAAGGGGTTTAGATGGGGAGGAGTTTGTTAGGTGTGTTCAGGAGGGCTTCCTGACACAGTATGTGGATAAGTCTACAAGAGGAGAGGCAGTACTTGATTTGGGAATGAACATTAGGGAATGAACCTGGGCAGGTGTCAGATCTCTCAGTGGGAGAACATTTTGGGGAAAGTGATCAAAACTCTATCTCCTTTACATTAGCATTGGAGAGAGATAGGATCAGTCAAGCTAGGAAAGTGTTTATTTGGAGTAAGGGCAAATATGAGGCTATTAGGCAGGAAATTAGAGGCATAAATTGGAAGGAGGTTTTCTCAGGGAAATGTACAGAAGAAATGAGGCAAATTTTCAAGGAAAATTTGTCTGGAGCTCTTCACAGCAACGTTCCAATGAGACAGGGGAGTTATGGTAGGTTACAGGAACCATGGTGCACGAAAGCTGTAACGAACTTAGTCAAGAAGAAAAGAAAAGCTTACAAAAGGTTCAGGGAGCTAGGTAATGTTAGAAATCTAGAAGAGTATACGACAAGTAGGAAGGAACTTAAGAGGGAAATTAGAAGAGCAAGAAGGGGTCATGAGAAGGCCTTGGCAGACAGGATAAAGGAAAACCCCAAGGCATTCTACAAGTATGTTAAGAGCAAGAAGATAAGATGTGAAGGAGTAGGACCTATCAAATGTGACGGTGGGAAAGTCTGTATAGAACCGGTAGAAATAGCAGAGGTACTCAATGAATACTTTGCTTCAGTATTCACAGTGGAAAGGGACCTTGGTAGTTGCAGTGCAGACTTGCAGTGGACTGAGAAGATTGAGCATGTGGACATTAGGAAAGAGGATGTGTTGGAGCTTTTGAAAAGCATCAAGTTAGATAAATCACCGGGACCGGATGGGATATACCCCAGGTTACTGTGGGAGGCGAGGGAAGAGATTGCTGAGCCTCTGGCGATGATCTTTGCGTCATCAATGGAGATGGGAGAGGTTCCGGAGGATTGGAGGATTGCGGATGTGGTTCCGTTATTCAAGAAAGGGAGAAGAGATAGCCCGGGAAATTATAGACCAGTGAGTCTAACCTCAGTGGTTGGTAAGTTGATGGAGAAGATCCTGAGAGGCAGGATTTATGAACATCTGGAGAGGAATAGTATGATCAGAAATAGCCAGCACGGCTTTGTCCAAGGCAGATCATGCCTTACGAGCCTAATTGAATTTTTTGAAGATGTAACTAAACACATAGACGAGGGAAGAGCGGTAGATGTAGTATATATGGATTTCAGCAAGGCGTTTGATAAGGTGCCCCATGCAAGGCTTATTGAGAAAGTGAAGGGGCATGGGATACAAGGGGACATTGCCTTGTGGATTCAGAACTGGCTTGCCCACAGAAGGCAAAGAGTGGTTGTAGATGGGTCTTTTTCAACATGGAGGTCGGTCACCAGTGGAGTGCCCCAGGGATCTGTTCTGGGACCCTTGCTCTTTGTGACTTTTATAAATGACCTGGATGAGGAAGTGGAAGGATGGGTTGGCAAGTTTGCTGATGACACAAAGGTTGGTGATGTTGTGGATAATGTAAAGGGATGTCAGCAGTTGCAACGAGACATAGATAAGATGCAAGACTGGGCGGAGAAGTGGCAGATGGTCTTCAACCCAGATAAGTGTGTGATGGTTCATTTTGGCAGGTCGAATAGGATGAAAGAATATAATATTAAGGGTAAGACGCTTGGCAGTGTGGAAGATCAGAAGGATCTTGGAGTCCGGGTTCATAGGATGCTCAAAGCAGCGTCGCAGGTAGAGGCTGTGGTTAAGAAGGCGTATGGAATGCTGGCCTTCATCAATAGAGGAATTGAGTTTAGAAATCGGGAGATAATACTGCAGTTGTATAGGACCCTGGTCAGACCTCACCTGGAGTACTGTGCCCAGTTCTGGTTGCCTCATTACAGAAAGGATGTGGAAGCCATAGAAAGGGTGTAGAGGAGATTTACAAGGATGTTGCCTGGATTAGGCCTTATGAGGATAGGTTGAGAGAGCTAGGTCTTTTCTCCCTGGAGAGGCGAAGGATGAGAGGTGACCTGATAGAGGTGTCTAAGATGTTGAGAGGTATTGATGGAGTGGATTCTCAGAGGCTTTTACCCAGGGCTGAAATGGCTGCCACAAGAGGTCACAGGTTTAGGGTGCTGAGGAGTAGGTACAGAGGAGATGTTAGGGGGTAAGTTTTTCACTCAGAGGGTGGTGGTGTGTGGAATCGGCTGCCGGTAGTGGTGGTGGAGGCGGATTCGATAGGGTCTTTTAAGAGACTTTTGGATAAGTTCATGGAAGTTAGTAAGATAGAGGGTTATAAGTAAGCCTAGTAGGTAGGGACATGTTCGGCGCAACTTGTGGGCCGAAGGGCCTGTTTGTGCTGTAGCTTTTCTATGTTCTATGTTCTATTTCAGATCAAGGATCTTCCGTTTGAATTTCTTCGTGTAGTAATTGGATTAGGTGTCCCTCCCTCCTGTCAGTCAACCGAGGGGTGGCGCTAGGGGAATGGTCTCCGGTAATATGATGGTGATAAGTGTGTAAGCATCGCAAATGTGTTCTCAATAAAGGTTTACTTTCTCCTCCCTCAAGTTATTACAACTTGAAACATTAGCCAGAACTTTCTGGCCGTTCACACCAACAGGATTCTCTGATCCTCCTGCAGTAAATGGAGATTTGGCTGAGCGCCAATTTCTCCGTCCTCACTTGCAGCAGTGGTGGGCCATAAACTGCTGGCAATCCTGGCCATTAACTCTGTTTCTCGCTCCACAGATGCTGTCAAACCACTTGATTATTTACAGCATTTTCTGTTTTTATTTTGTTTCCAGATTATGATAAAGGCATCTGCAATATTATTGCCTGTATTCTCTAAAATTTTGGGACAGAAATCCTGTGGTTCTGGGGATTTGTTATTTTTTATCACCATTATTTTCTTCATTCTTGTTAATCTGAGACTGTGACAGACAGAAATTCTCAGGTCTCACACCCCCACGACTGTTGCCAGCAAGAACAGAGAATTTAGCGCTCAACCAAATCTCCGCTCAGAAGCTGTGGGCAAGGTCGGAGAATTCCAGCCACAGTCTCAGAATAAGGAGTCGACAATATATGACCCCAAGGTTGCAGATCTTCATAATTCTCTACTCCATCGGGCAGTAGATGCTAGTTGTTAATTTATGTTCAAGATTTTTGGATACCAAGGAAATTGAGGGATATGGGAATAATGCAGGAAGGTGGAATTGAACTAGATGGTCAGTTATGTTCTTATTGAATTATGTGGCAGGCTCAAAGAACAAAATGGTTTACTCCTGCTCCTATTTCTTATGTTCATTACTGTTATTCTAATTGTCCTGGTCTCCTATCATTATGCGACCCTATTTATTACAACAATGCTTTACTATCTCCCTAGTTCTCAATATCCAGGTGGGTTAAAAACACTGGAAGATGTTGTACTTAGACCATGTCATTGGGCAGTGGAGATATGCTGCATGTTTGCCATCCTGGAACTGAAGGAATGCATTAATTAATAATGCTCTTTGCACTTGCAAGATTAAATATTTACTGAAGCAGTAATGAACAAATCAGATTCTCATCTTGTGGATGTGACTGATACTTGTGTTACTCAGCTTCATGAGGTATAATCTATTTACCACTATTGCCCTTGTTGAGGGGTTTGCACTCATGATTCCTTGTTAAATGTTGATAAGTTGCAAGTCCCTGAGTAAACTCAGCATGCGTGGCTTCAAGCCGATACTCTCCACAGGGAACACAGTAATTAACTGTCTCTTTTCTATGGAGGCCAGGGATTAAGAAAAACTATTTTCTGTTATTTATGTTCTTGACTTTTATCTTTAGACTTTTTTTTATTAACTGAGGAAAATGACATTTTTTTTTAAAAAAGGATGAAGACTGGTTCAGACATACCAGCGCACATTGGTGGAAGAATGATTCTCCCTGACATCAGTACTATCAATGAAAGGGAACTCAAGATAGATTTTATAATGCTAATCGAATCTATCAAACTTGCAGACAGACAAACAAACTTGGCTGAGAAAGATTTATATCAATTAGCATTGCTGTCTAATTTAATATAAACAACCTGGCAGAAGATGATTTATTCCAAAAACAGTGATACTGTGAGTGTGTCTGGAAAACAAAGGCTGCACCATTTGAACAGTTCAATCACTCTGCTAGCAACACAGTCCATCACAATGCACACCTCAAGGGCTGTCCAAGAAAATTCACTGCTCAAGAATGGAGTGATGACAGTGGTTTTGAAAGGGACAACTTCTGAGGGAAAAAATCATTTACAATGTCAGTAAACATTAAGGAAGCTGGGTGGTCAGCAGTTTAGAGAGGTAAGGTTAGAAAGGCAGAGGTTAATGAGTTTGGCGAGGACATAGAGGGGCAGATGGAAGAGAAAGTGGAGTCATTTGTTGGGTGTCTTGGTAGACAAGAGAGAAGGAACAGAGCAGAGATAGCTGAATAGAAGATCTCTACCATGTTGGCAAAGAAACTTTGAGTTCCTTACACATAAAGCTATCGATCAAGGTGTAGGTTTTAAAGAAATTGGAGGTTATTATTGCTTTGGGATTGATTCTAGAATTGTAAGTGATTTTGGCCGATATAAATTGAGGGCCTTTAGAGCTTAATGTTATCCAGACAGAGCTAGCAATGAATCGAAAATTACACCACTTGGACTACAATTACAAAGCAATTACAAATACAAAACAAGCCATTCAGCCTGATAGATCCATACTGGTGTTTGTGCCCCATCTATTCTTTTTTATCTGACTTTTATCAACATATCCTTCTATTCCTTTCTTCCACGAACACACCTAGTTTGCCCTGAATTGTATCTATGTTATTGACTTCAATCACTCTATGTGGCAATGAGTTCTACATTCTCACCACTTTCCAGGTAAAGAAGTTTCTCCTGAATCCCATTGGATTTATGGCCCCTAGTCCTGCTCTCACTGCAAATAGAAACATGTTCTGTAGCCTATAAATCTATTTCATCATCCTGAAGCTCTCAGTACAATCACCCCTCAGAAAAGGGTTTCAGCCTGTTCAATCTTTCCTGATAGATATAGATCGAGAATCAAATAGTTATTTAGCAGTACAGAACTTGAGTATTGCTGAAAAAAAGAGATACATGGAAGCTTATTGTCTTGCACTCATCAGGACACTTTACAAGAATACCAGTATAAGGAGAAAACAACAATTTATACCATATGAGAAGAACCATAGATTTGCTACAGTGCAGAAGGAAGCAATTCATCCATCAATTCTGCATCGATTCTCCAAAAGAGCATCTTACGCAGGCCCAATCCCTTATCCCCATAATCCCATGCATTTACCATGGCTAATCCACCTAACCTACACATCTTGGGACACTAGGGGCAATTTGGCATGGCCAATCCACCAGTGAGAGTGCTAACTGGTTTAAAAGTGCACTCTGATTGGTAGAGGTGCACTGTGGAGAATGCACAGTTGATGGTGACTGACAGTTAACTGCCACGCAGTGTTTGAAATTTAAACTAGGCAGCTTTGTCCTGATTGGTCAAGGCATTGCCCTGAGAAATGAGTCCTCAAATGGCCATCACTTATTTTGTTTAACTGAAACAGGGTATCATGTGTGTACCTGTTCTTTCTGACTGCAAAGGACCCTGTTAAATTAGTTGTCAAACTCAAAACAGTATTCAACATTAGATAGGATTCTGTGATTGGACAACATTTGCTCAATGATCCACAGTGTGCTAAGGTTTATGCTAACAACCAATCTAAGATTATAAGTCAGGCTCATAGTGTAGCACATCCGCATGCATTAGAAATTACATATCTTAATACAGAGGGTCATTTTATAAATTTCAAACAATGCTTGGCAGTTAACTGTTAATCACTATAACCTGGTACACCCTCCATGGTAATGCCTCTACTAATCAGAGTCCACTTTCTAACCAATTAGCACACTCTTCACATACAATATAACTTGTGTTTTCCCCCTACAAAGGTATTCTTGTGAAGTGTCCTGATGAATGCAAGACAAAATGCTTCATCATGTTTCCTTTTTCAACAATACTCAAGTTCTAGTGTTATTCTTTTTTGCACTTTTTCCAGTGCCTCTATGCCCTTTTAATAATGGGGAGACAGGAACTATTCCCAGTAATCCAGGAGTAGTCTAAACAAGATGCTCTACAGCAAAGTTGTTTATCTCTAATAAATGCAGATAAATGCCCACAACCCCTGCATCCCATGAACAAATGAAAATGAGGCAGCATGGAAGCTTAAATGGAAGATGACATCAGGGAGAATAGGAAGGCAGTAAATTCAGAAGAGAGGTGAAAAGGAGAACGGTGACAAAGACTGAAATAATCAAGAACGTGGAATCATTCAAGTGCAGAGGCTGAGGAAGGAAAGGACGGTGGAGATCTCCGAGAGTAACTCAACGTGAAGCCATTGAAAATGTGGATTTTAAACTAAAGGTGATAGGATGAAATGGTGAAATAAAGAGAATGTGCTTGAAAATTTTAAGAATGATCAAAATTAAATTAGACTTGGTGATAAGGGACACATGCCTGTTGGGCTGAGTGGTGCAAAATATATGCGGCAGAGAGGCTTAAATAAAGGACAAGGCGTCACCATTCAAGTGTCAGTCAAACCTATAATGGAAAAGCAATCAACCATAATAAGGGTGTGGATGGTAAGAGATGTGTTTGCAACTGAATGGTTATTCTGGAGGGAAATATAGGAAAATGTAGTGATTATTGATTTATTGGCAGAGAGGAGAGAAAAGCACTGACAAATTCCAATGAAAGACAATTGGCCTGACACTTTAATTCTGATTCACTCTCCAGAAATGGTCCCTGATCTGCTGAGTGTCTTCCAGAACTTTCTGTTCTTAGAAATGGGGTTAAGATGAGAGGATAATTATGCTTGATTATTTTGGAGAAAAAGTAAACACATGCCTTGCAGTACTGGGGATATACAAGTTTGGAGGCAGGTAATAGGGCCAGGAGGGCAAGGGTGCTGAAGGAAGATCCCCAGAAGAAATTTAGCAAATACTAGTTTGATGGGAGATATAGGAAGGATATCAGAGGTAGGTTCTTTACGCAGAGAGTGGTTGGGGTGTGGAATGGACTGCCTGCAGTGATAGTGGAGTCAGACACTTTAGGAACATTTAAGCGGTTATTGGATAGGCACATGGAGCACACCAGGATGATAGGGAGTGGGATAGCTTGATCTTGGTTTCAGATAAAGCTCGGCACAACATCGTGGGCCGAAGGGCCTGTTCTGTGCTGTACTGTTCTATGTTCTACGTTCTATCACACATTCCTTTCAGAGGATTCCTCCTCCTCCAAATACTATGCCCTAAGAGGGCCTTCGTAACCATGGACTTCCATTGAATTGATCCATGATTATGCTTGGCAAAGTACTGCATTAGTTTGCTAATGCCTTCTGCAGTATGGCTGACCAAGAAACACCTCCCCCTTTTAGTCTTCCATCAAGCACATTGGAAGGATTTACAGGCTGATAATCAACCTGTTTGGCAACATTATGAATGCACCTTCCATGGATTCAAGTCCTGAAGTGAGATTTGAATGTGGAGTTTCTGGCCCATCCGTTGGGATGCTACCCACTGCACTATAAGTCCTCCAATCGGTGTATTATCAGTGGATTACATTATTCTTTTGGTAATCACTGACAAAACTAGATCGCAGTATTCATTGGGATCCCATTTTTGAGTCAACTGTAGCATTGTCTATGTGTGATCTCAAAACAAGTATGCATACGTTCAGCATTGGTATTATTGACTGTGTTATCATGTTACAGTGCCATTATTCCATATGCTTACCATTCTTAAATAATCATCTTCAGCGTTGATCACATTGCAGCACTGCAATCCTCTGACCTTACTGTAAGCACTATTTGAAAATGTGTCTGGACTACTGATTAACTCTATACTAATTACAGAAACAAATGAAAAGGCACCATTTCTGTGTGAACAGGCCTCATTGTTTATTCTGATAATCATTTTATTACAGCAATTACCACATGTATGTGTTCCAGTGAAGAGTTTTAATGAATTTGAGAAGATTACTCCCAAGAGCTAAGTGAATAAATTTCACACCTAAAGCGCCTGATTAAGAGATAAAATTTAATTATAATTCCAAAATGGAATTTCTAATAGATAAAACCGAGAGAATGTTAGAGGGAGAGATGGAGGTGAATGAGAAAGTAAAAGATATTTAGCTAGAAAGTTAATGATGGAGAAATTGATTAATCCTCAAAATCATGCGTGGGGATTGTAGTGTGTGAATAACTCATATTGGTTCATTCTGTTGCAGGCAGTACATTGCATTGGTGCACATGCGCATTGTTATCTGTGCTATTCTTTGGTTGCATGTATCAGCAGGGCACACAACATCACAAATAGTTAGCACTATCTAATGACATCCTGCACTTCTTAAAGAGGAAACACATTGCAGCTGCTAGCAGTGGTGGGAGATTTTGGTTGAACATGGAGGGTGGAAGGACCAACATTTTCAGGAAATGCTCCAGAGTCTTGGTTGAACAGATGAAAAGGAGAGATATCTTATATTCATAGAGGTAGGGGGAGCATGAAGCCCTCCAGAGATAGGCTCAAGAAAAATTGGGAACAATTAGACAGAGAGGTCAAAGCCAGGTTGCTCAAAGGGCATGGATGCAATGCAAAAAAGATTAAAGATCTGTCAAGGTGAATCTTTAAATGGCATATTCACCTTATATAAACTTGTCTTGCCCATGGCATCAATGAGGCCATGGACACTGGCTGACCTGAAGCAATTGACAATGAGAATATCAGTTAACTTGATCCTCCTTCTCTCATCCCACATCCCCCTATCTCTTTGGACTGAGAAGTTACAGGTGATGCAAGCTCACACTTCATACATTGTCCTCTCTTCTCATTATAACCCAACTTTTGTCTCTTTTAAAATTTCTGATATCCAAGAACTGAATGCTTCTCAGTCAGTGGAAGAAGAGGAGAATGCAATGAGGATGGACAAACAGTGCACTGAATTTCTCATCAGAGAAATTAAGCTCAGAGACTAGCATTGCACATATTTTAGAAGCTAAAAAGAACCATACTGACTTGATTGTGCAACATTCTACAATAAATCTTGATAGTTGCTCAGATAAGGACAGTGGGTTCCTCCATTGCTGTCCAGCAGCAGAAACATTGTTTGAAGATGCTGATGGTGTGCTCTGTAATATCCCTTGTGGCAGCATGGCTCTCATTGTGGGCCTGATGAGCGTGTAAACATGGCTTCCAGGCCAGAGTGAAGAGCCACATCATCAGCAGATACAAGTATCCAATTGTGGGTAAATTACAAATGGCACATAGGTTTACTGCAGAATGGATAAATCATGATCATGCCAGCTCCCTGCATCATCAGATCCCTGCAATCCACACAAAGCCTTGTGCTCATTGTATCTGTGTGCTGTGACAATAGGGACTGAGATTATGTTATCTCTCTGTATAAGAGAGTCTCAGTGACCTCTTACACAGCAATATAAAGCTAACTGTAAGATTACATTTCCAATAGCACTCTGGAAGGAGTCAGACGTATAAAAGTTCAGAATCATGGACATTTTGATGGGTAATGCTGTCCTTGCCCTACGTTGAGTCTTAGGGGGTGATTTTGAACTTGTGTTAGCCATGAACGTAAACAAAATTCTTGCCGGCAAGATTTCGTTTTCCAATTTTCCCGCCCCTTGCCAGTGGGTTCCTGACTAGGAAGGCCAGGAGGTTCTTTCCCAGGAGGGGTGAGAGTTTGTGGGACTGGCCTAGTGCAGACCTTTAGTTTGGGGTTGTAGAGGTTCCATGAATGTGGCAAGTGTAGCACTTGTGGGGGGGTGGGGGGTGCATTAGTGGCCTCCTGCAGTTCAGGGCATCTTTGCTGGGGTGTACATGCGACTGCCTATGAGGGGAGAAGGACCCTGAAACTGAAAGGACAACTATGCCACTAACATCTTTCCCCCATCCTCAGAATGCTATGCACAGCTGTAGGCCTGAGCAGTGCTGAGGAAGTCTGCCACTGGTCTGGCAAACTTGGCCAACAGAACTGGTAGCATGGTGGCTTGGTGTTTAAAATGGGAGGCTCGTATGAGTTGCAACTCAGAAGAGCAGAAGAAAGCATGTAACTGTTAATGATCAAGTTGAGTGAAATCCAGAAAATAATGCCTGGGAACCCACTTGCTTATTAAAATTCCTGAGCCTTCCTGGGCGAGTCAATTATGCCCATTAAATTAAACATGTGATGGATGAATCTGCCACTGATTGGCACTCACGAGTTAACCTTTTGGAAGATAGGCCCCTAATTGCTTAACTTGAAAGATTTGGAAGATGAGCACCCCATGCATTGAAATCCATGGCTTACACTCAGCATTCGCACCCAATACAAGGGGCAAAAGTTGCAGAGCTCAGTAGGCAACACTGCGCCAACGTGTGGCATTGCAGCAGCATCCCCACTGACCCATTTCCCCCTGGGATGTCTGTGCACAGGGCCAATCAGTTAACACATTTGCCCTGGGTCCTCAGCCCACAGGGTTCCTGAAGATCACTAAGACTTTCTGAGTAGACGCCCATCTATCACATGGAGTTAGGAGATGCTTGTGTGGGGCTATGGCCATTGTGGGTGACAGTAAAGGAATGGAGCTATTTGAAAGGTGCTCACAGAAGGGAAAGGCCACTGATGGTATGCTCCATGCCTTGATTGGGCAATGAGTCAGGGCATTGACAGGACTCCTCATTGCTCACATTTGTTTCCACCCTTTCAGTCACTGGCTTTATATTATCATGCAGTCAGTTGAGTTGGCAGTGATATGTATAGCCATGGACCAGGAGAACCAACGCCAGCATCAACGTATGGCTGCATGTAGACAGGAGAAGCACCCTATTGAGGAAGGGGTGGCAGGGCCTGCAGAGCTGCAGGAGACTGCTCCACACAGGGAGGTCGGTTGGAAGTGACTGTACCGTGCACGGCTCTACGGATGGCAGATGAGTTACCTGCAAATGAAGGAGAACCAGTGCAGGTGAAGACTGTAGATGTCTTGAGGGATGGTCGACCACTTATGCCAGGGTAAGCAGGAGTTGGTGCCACATGGGCTGGGAGGTCACTTTCCGATTGCGTCGCTGTCAACGGGTTTCCCATTATTCGTAGTCCCCACTGCCAGGGAACCCATGTCAGGGGCTTGCCATCAGTGGGATTGACAATCCCACCAGTGGGAACAGCCAGAAAACCCCATCCTTAAATTTTCCCAGGTGGATGTATCTGGGTTGCTTCATGCCAAAGCTTCCTGCAAATTCTGAACAAGGTTTGTCATTTTCATCAGATGATAAGAACAAATAAATACTGATTAAAGCTAAAGTGTAACAGAAACATGCCTGAGTCAATACACTCCAGTAGCACTGTCCACAGGACATGGGTACAATTCAGAAATAAATTGAATGAGTGGAATTTTCCATTTTCTCCACAGAATGCAGGCTGAGGCAAGAAAACCGGCCACCAACATGCAGCTTACAGGTTTTCTCTCCAGGTAATCTGTGCAGAAAAATTCTGGAGGCGTAGACACACATCACGCTGTGGGGCAGGGTAGGACTGGAAAAAAGCAGCAGTCAGGATTGAGGCACCCCTCTTAAAGGGCAACCCGATCTCCGATATAAAACACAGGAACTCTGCCCATGTGCACACGGAGACCCCCCTCCCACAGACACAGGGAACATCCCACACACTCACACACACACACACACAAGGGGAACCCCACACCCACACACACAAGGGGAATCCCAATCCCAAATGCACAAGGGGTATCCCCAGCAACCATCCGCCCCAATGGAGCTTCCCAGAGGACTTCCCTAGCAGTGCCAGGGAACTATGCCAGTAGCTGAGTCAGGATACTGGGGTACTGCATGGGCATGTCTCTCTCTCCCCCAGGGCTATACTTACCTGTGCACCTCTGGTGTTTTCCTTTCACCTGGTTCCCGTTTTTGAAAAATAAACCTCGCCGACAGGCGAGAGTTCCTCATATGGGGGGCACAATACAGTAGGGAAGCCCACTAATTATATTTACATTTATTGAAATGAGGTTCCTGGAACCTTGTTACATCACTGGCAGGATAGAGCGAATTGGAAAATGAGATCTTGCCAGCAAGATTCTCATTTTCAAACTCTTGCGATATTTTGCGCCCAAGTTGCTGTTTGCATTTGCAGCAAATGAGATGGCAAATTCACAGCAAACAGCTTCACCGGAAAGGAAGAACACATCACACATAGAAAAACTGATTTTGAGGATTTTGGAAGTAAAGTCATTGCATTCAGTCTTACAATCTAATATCCGTCTTCAAATCTAGCAGTAAATGCCAGTATATTCTCTTGTTCATTGAGGAATGTCCCCCTTCACAATCTCATCGCACAACTCCACGCTATTATTTGCAAGGGTCTAATGGATCTGCTACTTCATCACAATTTGTTAATGCACAGGAAGAGGCCTCATCTAACATGAGAGGATGTACCAATCTCATTAATCCTGGTTGTAATACAAGTCTCAATGTTTTAGCAAGAGAAGGTGGTTTATAACAGAAGAAGGCAATGCCACCAGTAAAGAACCTATCACTAGTCAGGAAGTCAAACAATTGCAGGAAAAGGTTTTTGAACTGCAAGGACCATTAATGCTGATGGGCAGCAGGTTCCTGTGTCTTGGCACAGGGGAGGATTTCCAGTGACAATGAATGAATGGCGATGCAGGAGGGTTGGCAATGAGATTGCCAGCGATAATGAATGGATTGGGGGCGGGAGGGGATTACCAGCAACAATGAATGGATTGAGGGAGGCAGATTGCGGGCAACAATGGAGGGGTGGATCCTTATGTCCGTTGAGAGTGGGGTGGGGGCCAGTCCCTTGAGATTAGATCTTTCTGTGGAGCCAACCTTGCTGATGTCTTTAGGCCCTGCCTCTCAAGAATGATGGTGCAAGACACAGACCCTGTTTTTTTTTAAACAAAGTGTCATAAGATCTGGGTGGGAGGGCGGGGCGGGGGGTGGGGGAAGAAATTCACCAGCCCCATTCGCTGATGGTGGGAATTCCAATTGCCCACTGAATCGGGCGTTGGGGCTAAAATTGGGATTCCCGCTGGGTCTGAGCGCTAACTGCATCCACCCACCCGATCATGTTCCTGCCCAGAGCAGGCGGCAACTCTATAATTATGCAAACCCAATAACTGTAATACAATTAGTGATTTTGTTAGCCCATTCACCAGACCCCCACCCCCATTCACTAATCTCTCCAGTCAGAACTGCGCTGGGCAGTGTTGGTCATCACCAATCTGGACATGGTCTGCTGGACCCCAAGGGTCCAGGGGAACACCACCAGCCTCTCTGAAAAGAGGGGCATCTTGTCCCCCATTCCACTACTCAAATCATAAGTCCCTCCCCACCCCCACACCATGCAGGCATGAAGGTGACCTGACTTCCTTATCCCTCAGAGTAGCCACTCAGGCCCTACTCCCCCTCAACCCCCTCACTCAGGCTCCCTTCTCCCTCAGACTCACACTTAGCCCCTTTCCCCACTCGGACTCCTTCCCCCCTCATGCCTCCTACTCAGTCCCCTTCCCCCCCAGATGCCACACTCAGCCCATTACCCCTCAGAACTCCCATTCAGTCCCCCTCAGACCCTCACTCAGCTCCACTCCCCTCTCAGACCTCCATACAGGTCCACCTTCAGGCCACGCACCTTGGTAGTGGCAACGGTGCATCACTCCCTTGCACCCCGACACTGATATCTGGTCTGGCCCCTTGGGCCCTGAGGGTGGTCAAGGAGGTAGGTCCATTTGCCCCTCTCTCACTGCCAAGCTGCAGAAGAAGGGCCCCTCAAGGACCCTGGGGATTGGGTGGTCTCTGGTTGGGGGCAAGAGATTGACCTTGCCACTCTCCCCTGAAATGGGGTCTTGTGGCTGGACTGTCTTTTCTAGCCCTCGCCCTGGCAGACCGGAAAATCATCCCTTGCATGGTGATTTCAGGCAGCCCTGTAATCAATATCTACATTCCTGCCAATCAGCTGTGAAGAGCGGTCAGGTTACTTTAATCTCCATGCCTCCTGGTCACCTAGCAACCTTTAATCTCACTGCAGCACTCCATTCTGCAGCGGAGATTTCCCGTTCTCCCTGCCAGAAGCTGCAGGTGTAAGGAGACCCTTTGAAGTCTTCAGACAGAGAGGAAATGTCAATTTTACTTGAAGGAACATAAGAACATAAGAACTAGGAGCAGGAGTAGGCCATCTGGCCCCTCGAGCCTGCTCCAACATTCAATAAGATCATGGCTGATCATTTTGTGGACTCAGCTCCACTTACCCGCCTGCTCACCATAATCCTTAATTCCTTTACTGTTCAAAAATTTATCTATCCTTGCCTTAAAAACATTCAATAAGGTAGCCTCAACTGCTTCACTGGGCAGGGAATTCCACAGATTCACAACCCTTTGTGTGAAGAAGTTCCTCCTCAACTCAGTCCTAAATCTGCTTCTCCTTATTTTGAGGCTATGCCCCCTAGTTCTAGTTTCACCCGCCAGTGGAAACAACTTCCCTGCTTCTATCTTATCTATTCCCTTTATGATCTTATAAGATCTCCCCTCATTCTTCTGAATTCCAATGAGTATAGCCCCAGTCTACTCAGTCTCTCCTCATAAGCCAACCCTCTCAACTCCGGAATCAACCTAGTGAATCTCCTTTGCACCCCTCCAGTGCCAGTATATCCTTTCTCAGGTAAGGAGACCAAAACTGTACACAGTACTCCAGGTGTGGCCTCACCAGCACCTTATACAGCTGCAACATAATCTCGCTGTTTTTAAACTCCATCCCTCGAGCAATGAAGGACAAAATTCCATTTGCCTTCTTAGCTACCTGCTGCACCTGCAAACCAACTCCTTGAGATTCCTGCACAAGGACACCCAGGTCCCTCTGCGCAGCAGCATGCTGCAATTTTTTACCATTTAAATAATCGTCCATTTTGCTGTTATTCCTACCAAAATGGATGACCTCACATTTACCAACATCGTACTCCATCTGCCAAACCCTTGCCCACTCACTTAGACTATCTATATCCCTTTGCAGACTTTCAGCCTCCTCTGCACACTTTGCTCTTCCACCCATCTTAGTGTCATCTGCGAATTTTGACACACTACACTTGGTCCCCAACTCCAAATCATCTATGTAAATCATAAACAATTGCGGTCCCAACACTGATCCCTGAGGCACACCACTAGTCACTGATCACCAACCAGAAAAACACCCATTTACCCCCGTAAACAGGTTTCCAATGGAACAGGTTTCCATTCTGCACAGATATGCACTCAGCCTCAGTGTCTCTGAAGCTTTGTAGCTGAAACCTTTGAAACCTTCTCTATTCCTTTGATTGCTGTCAATTTCAAGTGCAGTGCTTTGAAAGAGGCTTCTTTGACAGTTTAATGGATTTCTATTTAGGCTCTAGTCAGCTGTGTTTATTTGCATTTGAATGCATCTCAAATTCCTCCATTGTTCCTAATGGCAATGTTGATATTGACTCTAAGTCTGATTGACAGCTTTGGTTTCTTCAAAGGAAATAAGTGATTTTACTTCCTCTTTTGCAGACCATCTGACAGGCGTTGCCATGGCCAGTGGAAAACACTCCCATTTTCTCATTGATGTGGACACTTGGACTGAAAATGATAGAATTCCGCCTCTGGCATGAAAACCTGACTATGTTTGTGAGGAGAAACATGTTGGGTGGAATTCTCCCAAAAACTCTAAGTGCCAAATTTGCGTAAAAACTGGAGAAAATCCCACTGCTTTTTTCACCGGGATTTTCAAAATGAATCTCCCATATTCTGTGCACCTCAGAGAGCCCTAGTGTGAATCATGCTGAAAAGCTAGGGGCGGGGCCTAGTCTCGTTGGAGAAGCCGCAGCTTGGCGCTGAGCGAGCCACTGCGCATGCACTGATCTGTCATGATGGAGATCAATGCATGTGCAGTAGTCTTGCACTGCCGACCTCCCGATTACTGGCCAGCTTGATTGCTGACCAGCACAGCAACCCTGTAATGCTGCCCCTCTGATCCTCTAAGCCCCAATTGCTGGGCTCCTGAACGTGTCCAGGCCAGCATCAACCACACACCCGCCCCCCCTCTTTCAGACACGATCTCCACTACCCTCCCCAGCAGGCCGACACCCCTCCATCCCAATAGCCAGTCCCGATTACTGTCCTCCCTTCCTCTGCCTACAATTCCAAAGTGCAGAGTGGTAGCGGGAGCTCCCACACCCACCTATCGCATCGAGAGGCCCTGTCCCATTAGGCCCTGCTTCCTCTAGCCTGTCCCTTTCCTGATGACTAGTGGGCAGTGCCAAGGTGTACCCCCTTATCCGTGACCTTTTGGGCAGCCTCCATGGCCCCCCTTCACTCCAGTGGGGTCGGGTCACCAGCTCTCTGTTCGTGAGTTAAGGTCTGACGGGGGGCTGAACTGATGCCGGCCTTTCAGGCAGGATCAGGCCCCCACACCAGCATGAATCCACCGGTGGACTCTGTGATGGGAGTTCGGTGCATGTGCACTGCCCACTACCCACTTGCCCCCCGAATTGCTGGCCTCCCAATTAACCCGACACCTCCCACCCCCCCCCCACCTCCCCCCCCCCCCCCCCCCCCCCCCCCCCCGGGCCAGCCCCGATCACCCCCTCCCAACCTCACCAATCCCTAATGCAGAGTTCGCAGTGGTTCCTCCCCCCCCCCCCCCACCACCTCCCCCTCCCAGAAGTCTCTGCCTCCCTCAGCTCTATGCCAGGCTGGCACTGCCAAGGTGCCTCTCCTGATGAGGCAAAAAACATTAGCGAGCCCAGACAATATCGTCCCGGGCTCACTAATGACATGGAAATTGGAATTTCAATATTGTAATCAGCCTTGCACTGTTTCCCGGCGGAAGGCTGATTACATCATAAGTAATGGCCCAGGAAAGTCGTGACCGACAATCCTGCTACAGCTCCCCTGCAACGCTGTGAGCTGGGAAAATCACGCCCTTAAAGTTCTTAAACCTATTTCAGCACTTCTGCCATGTCCTTGAGGCATTTACCTGCTCAAAGTCCCTTTGGACTCTATAGTATGAGACCATTGCAGCATATGGACACAAATGCCTTCAGCACAACATCTGAAAATCATCAATACATCCCTGCACTGGTGTTCCATATTCCTTCTGTTTGACTGTATCGACACAAGTAATTTGTGGCATCCATTTACCCAGTTTAGTTCCCTTTTAAGAAGAACAGACTACTTTTAAGAGCTGCAGGCTAGCTGGAACACACTCTAACCTCAAACACTATTAATTTTTGTGTGTGAGCCAGCCAGCAGAATGAGTTGGGCTGCACTGTATGCCACCATCATTTAAATGAGGAGGGAATATGAAATGTACTTGCTGGCCACCTACAGCAGATGATGAATCGCAACTCCTGTACCAAATCAAAGGTTGCAAATGAATGTTTAGTTTTCACTCTCTTAATAAAGTACTGTACAAGAGGAACTGTTCATAAACAGTCGAATATGATGGACATATATACCAGCTATAGTTCAGCAGGTGGCAATTTTGCACTCTGAGTCTGAAAGTTATGGGTTCAAGTTCCATTCTAGAGTGCATAATCTAAGATGAGACTTCAGTGCATTACTGAGAGACTGCTGCACGACTGAAGGTGCACCTTTCAGATGAGGCATTAAACTGAAGTCCTATCTGCCCTCTGAGGTGGATGTAAAATATCCAGTGGTACAACTTAAGAAGAGCTAGGGTATTGCTCCTACTATCCTGCTCAACAGTTATCCTTCAACCAGAATCACTAAAACATTGGTCATTATCTCATCCTTTGTAAATTGGCTGACGTGTTTCCGACATTACACTGATGGCTACACTTCAAATGTATTTCATTTCCTGCAATGTGTTTTGAGAATTTCTGAGAAAAGAATTAAATAAGTACATAGTCTTTCCGTAAACAGATTCAAAACATCAACAATAACCTCATAGCTCAAGGGAGCATTAAAAGTCATTGATATCGAGCATGGTTTCTGCATACTATAACATCTAACCTTTCTAGCCTTTTATTATGTAGCTGGAGCCAACCTGCTGTGAAATGTCTCTCAGTTTCAGTCAGAGAGGTGAACACAAATGTTTCTCTATAATGTTGAAGTCAAGCCTTCAGTAATCAATTTAAATGAGTATTCTCTTGAGCATACATGATGAAAAATAAACTATTTCATGATTTCTATGACATGGAATACAATTGATTTCAGATTGGTCACAACTTTCCCCTCCTGGTTTTACCTGAGTGCTGCTTCTGACACTTGTGCCCGTGTTGTCCTTGTTCAATTGGAGCATCCAGCCTTTTGGTTTCATTCTTGCTGCATTACATTCTGTAGCCAGGTTGTCCTGGCCTTTATTATAATAAAGCCCTGTGGGCGCTCTTTGCTCAATGATCAGGTAGGTTGATATCTCAGGCTCGCGTAGAGTTAATGATCAGGGTAGCCATTGAGGTTTAAATGAGTCATCCAGATAAATCCAGCACTCTGCTTCTCATGGCATGGTCCACATCGTCACACTGGTGGGGTGAGACCAGGAAAAGCCAGCAGCTGGGAATCCCGAAAGAGGGCACTCCGATCTCCAATAGGCAACACAGGAACGCTCACTGTGTGCCCACCCACACACTCATGAACATGGGGGATACCCAGAGACACAGGATCCCACCCCCTTCTGCACAGTGCTGGATTACTTGGAGAGAAAAGTCAGCTGTGCAGTCTGTGAGCTGCATGCCAACTTTCTCACTTCAGGCAGCACTATGTGCAGAGAATGGTAAATCCTGCTTATTATCTCTGCAACCGCTTTCTTTGATGCCCAAAGATGCAGGCCGTCGGGTTCAGAGGAGTTGTCAGCCTTTAGTTCCATTGTTTACCCTCATACCTTTTGTGATTGTGGGTGGGATTTTACTGTCTCGCTCGTCCCAAAACTGTAAAATCCATCCAAGGTCAATGGATCTTCCCATGCTCCATCCCTCGCCCGCTCCAATTCCTGTGGCGGGCAGGCCAGTAAAATTCCGGCCCAGATGTTCCTCCCTCCCTTTTGCCGCTGTTTTTCTACTTTTCTACAGGGATACTTCCTGTGTTTGTACTTTGAACACAAATACAAAATACTTGTTAAAGTCTCTCCCATTTCCTAGTTTCCCATTATTAATTCCTAGTCTCACGTCCTAAGGGACTAAAAAACATTTAAACTACTCTCTTCCTTTTTACATACTTAAAGGTATGTCAAGATGAAAAGGAAACAATTGCAATCTTATTCTTAGTCAATACTACTTTGGTTTGTGACCTGATCCAACCTCGGAATAATGCTTTCAACCTTCAATACCATGTATGTGCAAATGTACTGCTGTCTGTGTTTCACCCCTAACAAAGGATATAAGATTAGCAGATGAAACAGTCTGAAAAATGAAGTCCTAACAACAAAGTCAACTTGCACAGCTATTTCCCCTGTAACCGTTGATCTGGAGCTGGGTGCTTTTACAGTTGTCAACATGCATGCCAACATCACTCCTGTGACACACACACCAGAATTTGGAGGCCATGATGTGGAGATGTCGGCCTTGGACTGGGGTGGGCACTGTAAGAAGTCTCACAGCACCAGGTTAAAGTCCAACAGGTTTATTTGGAATCATGAGCTTTCAGAGGGCTGCTCCTTCATCAGGTGAGAATTTGGAGGAGCAAAGATATCATAGAAACATAGAATCCCTACAGTGCAAAAAGAGGCCATTTGGCCCCTCGGGTCTGCACCGACTCTTCAAAAGAGCATCCCATCCAGGCCCTGCCCTATCCCCGTAACTCTGCAGATTTACCATGGCTAGTCCATCTAATTTACATATTTTTGGATATGGGGAGAATGTGAAAACTCCACACAAACAGTGACCCAAAGCCAGAATTTAACCCGGGTCACTGGGACTGTGAAACAAGTGCTAACCACTGTACCACCATGCCGCCCCAAATATTTTGGAGGATGTGGGTTGGCGGAGATCAGAGACAAGGAAGGGCAAGGACTTGGAGGGATTTGAAAACAAGGGTGAGAATTTTAAAATCAAGGGACAGAATTTTCCCCCCAAAATTCTAAGGGGGCGAGCTTACCGTTCCGTCCCGCCAGCTGATGGGCAGGGTGAGCTGGAAAGATCGCGCGAGAGCTGAGAAATCAGGTTCACATCCAATTTCTCACCTTTCACAATCTTACCAGCACCAGATGTCCGGTGAGTTCAGCCACGTGCCCATTTCTGGTGCAAGGCAGAATCATTTATTTAAATAATGAAAATTCAAATTTGCATGGATTTAATGAGTCCGGCATGCAATTGTCTGGGCTCACTTGCCTGTGGTCTTGCCAAGAGAGGTTCTCTCTGGTGAGGATCAAGCTGGTCCCCACAAACAGAGGGGACCAGTCATGATGGCTTCGCCGGTAGAACTGGCTGGTAGAACTGGAGGCCTTGATGCCCCCCCAGGGAGGTTGAGGGCAAGGGGAGTGCCTCTTGCGCAGTGCCAACCTGGCACCTTGGCAATGACCACCAGGCACTCAGGCACTGCCCACTGTGGATGTGGCCTCTGGGGGTGGGGCCAACAGGGGCGTAGCCAGACTGGGGTGGGGTCAGACTGGGGTGGGCCGATCAGGTAGGGAGGGGGAGCTGCTGCCACTCTACAGGAGATTGGTTGGGTTTGGAAGGGAGCCCACTGCCACTCTGCCGGTGAGGGGGTGGGGGGGGGGGGGTGGCTGGGTCAAGGCTGGCTGTAGCAGCAGAGGCCTGACAGGTATCTCTCTCAGACCTGTCAGTTCTCTACTGGTTGCCGTTGTGTATGTTCAGCTACAGAGGTCTGCACATGTGCAATGGCACCCGCTGCTGCCACAGCAGGCCTGCTGGTAATTTAAGCCCCGCTCCCTTCCCCTGTTAGGGGAGGGGATTGAGACGAGGTGACTGGAGCGAGGAAGTTAGCTCGCAAACAGAGAAGGGTTATAGACAGTGCAAGAGGGAGGATGGACGGGGGATAGAGAAGGAGAGAGCTCAGACCAAAGGATTGAGATGTGTTTACTTTAAGGCCAGGAGTATAGTGAATAAAGGGGATGAGCTCAGAGCGTGGATCGATGCCTGGAAGTGTGATGTGGTGGCCATTACGGGACTTGGATGTCTCAGGGACAGGACTGGATACTACAGGTGCCGGGATTCAGATGTTTCAGGAAGGACAGGGAAGGAGGCAAGAGAGGGGGTGGAGTGGCACTGCTGATCAGGGATAGTGTCACAGCTGTAGAGAAGGTGTATGCTGTGGAGGGATTGTCTACAGAGTCTCTGTGGGTGGAAGTTCGGAGTGGGAAGGGGTCGATCACTTTGCTGGGAGTTTTCTATAGGCCACCCAATAGTAACAGGGAGGTGGAGGGGCAGATAGAGAAACAGATCCTGGAGAGTTGCAATAATAGCAGAATTGTTGTGATGGGAGACTTTAATTTCCCAAACATAGATTGGAATATCCCTAGGGTAAGGGGATTGGATGGGGAGGAGTTCATTAGGTGTGTACAGCAGGGTTTCCTGACACAGCATGTGGACAAGCCTACAAGAGGAGAGGCTGTACTTGATCTGATACTGACCAATGAACCTGGGCAGGTGTCAGATCTCTCAGTGGGAGAGCATCTTGGGGATAGCGATCATAACTCTATCTCCTTTATGCTTGCATTGGAAAAAGAGAGGATCAGGCAAGCTAGGAAAGCGTTTATATGGAGTAAGGGGAAATATGAAGACATAAGGCAGCAAATTAGAGGAATAAATTGGAAGGAGGTATTCTCGGGGAAATCTACTGAAGAGAGGTGGCAGCTTTTCACGGAATGTCTGTCTAGAGTTCTACAGGACAACGTTCCGAGCAGACAGGGAGGAGTTGGTAGGTTAAAGGAACCGTGGTGCACGAAAGCTGTGCGGGACCTAGTCGAGAAGAAAAGGAAAGCATACAAAAGGTTCAGAGAGCTTGGCGAAGATAGGGATCTAGATGAGTATACGGCTTGTAGGAAGGGATTAAAGAAGGAAATTAGGAGAGCCAGAAGGGGTCACGAGAAGGCCTTGGCAGGTAGGATGAAGGAAAGCCCTAAGGCGTTCCATAAATATGTGAAGAGTAAAAGGATGAGATGTGAAGGAATCGGGCCTATAAAAGGTGAAGGCGGGAAAATCTGTACGGAACCAGTAGAAATGGCAGAGGTGCTTAATGAGTATTTTGCCTCGGTTTTCACAGAGGAGAAGGACCTGGGTGGATGTACTGCAGGCTTGCGGTGGACTGAAAAGATTGAGTATGTTGACTTTAACAAAGAGGTTGTGCTGGAATCTTTGAATGGCATCAAGATAGATAAGTCACCGGGTCCGGATGGGATGTACCCCAGGTTACTGTGGGAGGCGAAAGAAGAGATTGCAGAGCCTCTGGCGATGATCTTTGCGTCGTCAATGGAGACGGGAGATGTGCCGGAGGATTGGAGAATTGCGGATGTGGTCCCTATTTTCAAGAAGGGGAATAGGGATAGCCCAGGAAATTAACGACCGGTGAGTCTAACCTCAGTGGTTGGTTAGCTGATGGAGAAGATCCTGAGGGACAAGATTTATGAGCATTTAGAGAGGTTTAGTATGCTCAAGAATACTCAGCATGGCTTTGTCAAAGGCAGATTGTGCCTTACGAGCCTGGTGGAGTTCTTTGAAAATGTGACTAAACACATGGCGAAGGGAAAGCGGTAGATGTGGTTTATATGGATTTTAGCAAGGCGTTCGATAAAGTCCCCCATGCAAGGCTTCTAGAAAAAGTGAGAGGGCATGGGATCCAAGGGGCTGCTGCCCTGTGGATCCAGAACTGGCTTGCCCAAAGGACAGTAAGAAGTTTAACAACACCAGGTTAAAGTCCAACAGGTTTATTTGGTAGCAAAAGCCACACAAGCTTTCGGAGCTCTAAGCCCCTTCTTCAGGTGAAGAAGCCCCTTCTTCACCTGAAGAAGGGGCTTAGAGCTCCGAAAGCTTGTGTGGCTTTTGCTACCAAATAAACCTGTTGGACTTTAACTTGGTGTTGTTAAACTTCTTACTGTGTTTACCCCAGTCCAACGCCAGCATCTCCACATCATGATTGCCCAAAGGAGGCAGAGAGTGGGTATAGATGGGTCTTTTTCTAAATGGAGGCCGGTCACCAGTGGTGTGCCCCAGGGATCTGTTCTGGGACCCTTGCTGTTTGTCATTTTCATAAATGACCTGGATGAGGAAGTGGAGGGATGGGTTGGTAAGTTTGCCAACTACACGAAGGTTGGTGGGGTTGTGGATAGTCTGGAGGGATGTCAGAAGTTACAGAGGGACATAGATAGGATGCAAGGCTGGGCGGAGAAGTGGCAGATGGACTTCAACCCAGATAAATGCGTAGTGGTCCATTTTGGCAGGTCAAATGGGATGAAGGTGTACAATATAAAGGGAAAGACTCTTAGTACTGTAGAGGATCAGAAGGACCTTGGGGTCCGGGTCCATAGGACTCTAAAATTGGCCCCGCAGGTGGAGGAGGTGGTTAAGAAGGCGTATGGTGTGCT